>NC_064854.1:35801452-36101452 GCF_024139225.1 Suncus etruscus
CCTTCCTTCCTTCCTTCCTTCCTCCCTCCTTCCCTCTTTCCTTCCTTCCTTCCTTCCTTCCTTCCTCCCTTCCTCCCTTCCTCTCTCCCTCCCTCCTTCCTTCCTTCCTTCCTTCCTTCCTTCCTTCCTTCCTTCCTTCCTTCCTTCCTTCCTTCCTTCCTTCCTTCCTTCCCTCCCTCCCCTTTGCGGGGGTCACACCTGGCAGGGCTCAGGGGTTACTCCTGGCTCTGTGCTCAGAAATAGCCCCTGGCTGACTTGGGGACTATATGGGATGCTGAAATTTGAACCACCATCTCTCCTGGATTGGCTGGGTGTAAGGCAAACACCCTACCACTGTACTATCTCTTCAGCAAAAGGCATCTATTTTCATATATGACTATGATTTTAGTTATATTTCAGAAGAATGAGATGAGAATCTACTATGCTGTGTTATAAATTTTCAAATTTAGAAATTTCATGGCTAGAGCAATCCAACAGTAGAGCAAGATTATTTTCCATCTGAAGCTCTGCAAATTTTTTTGTTTTTGTTTTTGGGTTATAACCAGTGACACTCAGAGAATCAAGCTATGCACTCAGAAATCACTTCACCCAAGTCCATTCTGGATCAACCATATGCAAGGCAAATACCCTTCCATGTGCTATCACTCCAGCACCTATTCCTGATTCTGATAGAAGTGGATCCTGAGCGCTTCTTGTATAGCTTAAAACCCAAAGGTCAATAACAATAAATCCTCCCCAAATTTGATTTCAAAATAAATGTTGTGTGTGTGTGTGTGCTTTCCCCAAAATGCATCATAGCTCAAGATGAATTACGTGGGCCCAAAACTCAAGACTCAGCCTCAAGGACAAGAGTGACAGTCCAGAAACAGAAATCATCTAAAGAGGATATATTTATTTGTAAGTAATAACTACTGACACCTTTTTCCGATCTCTCTGGGGTAATGATATATTTTAGTTTAACATTCTCTGATGTCCTGTTGTTGGATTGTTTTTAATATGAATAAAATTTCTGGAAAATAGGAGTCAAATCAGAGTGAATATTGTGTAATTATTGAAATCCTAGGATATTTAAACACATACCTCATTTAACAGAGGTCTATTTTTATATATGACCATGAATTTAATTACCATATTTTCCGGCATATAAGATGACCCCCTAATTTTGCAGTTATAACATAGGCTTAGGCCTATATTTGCTGTATCAGACAGAACATTACTGTGCTGCAACTGTATGTACCACAGTGAGCCAATCACAACAAGCAAAGGTTCAAAGGTTATACTGTAATAGACTTCCTCTCTGACTCTGGCCAATCTGAGCAGGCTTTTTACAGTGTAAATTCGGGTCCAAAACATTGTCTAGTTTGCATGCATAAAAATCCTGCTTGGATTGGCTGAGTTAGAGGCGGTCTGAGCAACCTTGCAGTAATTGGTCCCTTATCAAAGGCAATTTCTTTTCTGGAAATTTCCTGGTGGCGTCAGTTAATCTCCCCCACTACATGAAATAAACAACACCCCATACTCAGACCCTAGCACTGAACCACCAACACTGTTAGCTGGGTTTTGCCAGAAGTGGCCCCCAGATCTCCTGAGTACTGTTTGGGAGCCCCCAAGAAAGAGATTTGGAAACTCTGCGGCCTGATTTTTTTGTTTTGTTTTGTTTAGTGGCATATTGGAACATTTTTCGGGATATACTTGGCATATAAGACAACCTCCGATTTTTGGTTGACTTTTTTTGTTTCAAAAGTCGTCTTATATGCCGGAAAATATGGTATGTTTAAGAGGAATGAGATAAAATTCTACCATGCTGTGTTATAAATTTTCAAATGTAGACATTTCATAGCTATAGCAACCCAAGAGTAGAGCAAGTAACATTATTTTTTTTCTCTAGTGTTATGCTATAATTTTTCAAATTTAGAAATTTTGTGGCCAGAGCAACCCAACAGTAGAACAAGGTGATTATGTTTCTTTCCAACTTTGTAATTTGACCTCAGTACTACATATTGTTCTTTGAGTCTGATAGGAGTGGATCCTGACTTTTTTTGTATGGCTCAAAACCCAAAGACCAATACAAAAAACTATCCCCAAATTTGGTTTCAAAATAAAATTTATTTTGTGCTTTCCCCAAAATGCATCATAGCTCAAGAAGAATTACGTGTGCCTGAAATTCAAGATTCTGCCTCAAAAACAAGAGTGACAATCCAGAAACAGAAACCATCTAAAGGGGATATATTTATTTGTAAGTAATAACTCCTGACACCTTTTTCTTATCTCCCTCAGGTAATCATATATTTTAGTTTAAGATTCTCTGATGTCTTATTGTTGGATTTTTTAGTATGTATAAACTTACTGCAAAATAGGAATCAAATCAGTGTAAATATTTGTAATTATTGAAAATCTAGGATATTTAAACACATTTCTCATTTAACGGAGTCTATTTTTATATATGACCATAAATTTAGTTATGTTTAAGAGGAATGAGATATTCATTGCAGCACTATTTACCATAGCAAGACTCTGGAAACAACCAAGATGCCCTTCAACAGACAAATGGCTAAAGAAACTGTGGTACATATACACAATGGAATATTATGCAGCTGTCAGGAGAGATGAAGTCATGAAATTTTCCTATACATGAATGTACACGGAATCTATTATGCTGAGTGAAATAAGTCAGAGAGAGAGAGGGAAAAACGCAGAATGGTCTCACTCATCTATGGGTTTTAAGAAAAATGAAAGACATTCTTGCAATAATAATTTTCAGAGACAAAAGTGAAAAGAGCTGGAAGTTACAGCTCACCTCAGCTCACCACAAAGAGTGATGAGTTTAGTTAGAGAAATAACTACATTTTGAACTGTCCTAATAATGAGAATGTATGAGGGAAATGGAGAGCCTGTTTAGAGTACAGGCGGGGGTCGGGTGGGGAGGAGGGAAACTTGGGACATTGGTGATGGGAATGTTGCACTGGTGATGGGGGGTGTTCTTTACATGACTGAAACCCAAACACAATCATGTATGTAATCAAGGTGTTTAAATTTAAAAAAAGAGGAATGAGATAAAATTCTACCATGCTGTGTTATAAATTTTCAAATTTAGACATTTCCTGGCCAGAGCAACCCAACAGTTGTGCAAGAAGATTATTTTTTTTCTCTAGTGTTTATTCTATAACTTTTCAAATTTAGAAATTTTGTGGCCAAAATAACCCAACAGTAGAACAAGATGATTATCTTTCATTCCAACCATGCAATTTGACCTCAGTACTACAGATTACTCCTTGAATCTGATAGGAGTGGATCCTGACTTCTTTTTGTATGGCTCAAAACCCAAAGATTAATACAATAAACTATCCCCAAATTTGGTTTCAAAATAAATGTGTGTGTGTGTGTGTGTGTGTGTGTGTTTTCCCCAAAATGCACCATAGCTCAAGAAGAATTACGTGTGCCTGAAATTCAAGACTCTGCCTCAAGGACAAGAGTGACAGTCCAGAAACAGAAACCATCTAAAGGAGATATATTTATTTGTAAGTAATAACTCCTGGCACCTTTTCCTTATCCTCCTCAGGTAATCATATATTTTAGTTTAAGGTTCTCTGATGTCTTACTGTTGGATTTTTTTAGTATGTATAAACTTACTGCAAAATAGGAATCAAATTAGAGTTAATATTTGTAATTATTAAAATTCTAGAATATTTAAACACATATCTCATTGAACAGGGGTCTATTTTTATATACGATCATAAATTTAGTTATTTTGAAGAGGAATGAGTTGACATTCTACCCTGCTGTGTTATAAATTTTCTTTTTTTTTTGTCCCCCCATTCACAATACAGAACAGGCAAAGGGCCTGGGTTGAGGTGTATATGGGGTGCATTTACTGAACCTCCTCTTTTTATACAGTCAGTGTAAAGAACACAGCCTGTGGTAAGCATTGGGAGACCTTATATTTTCTTTTCTTTCTTTTTTGATTTTATATATATAAATATATATATATATCCTTCACCAGTGCAACATTCCCATGACCAATATCCCAAGTGTCCTTCCTCCCTACCCCACACCAGCCTGTACTCTAGATAGGCTTTCTACTTCCCTCATTCAGTCACATTTTGTTATGATAGTTCTCAGTGTAATTATTTCTGTGACTGCACCAAACAATCCCTGTGGTGAGCTTCATGTCAGGAGCTGGACCCTCCAGTCCTCCTCTATTTTGTCTCTGAGAATCATTATACAGATGTTTTTCATTTTTCTTAAAACCCATAAATGAGTGAGACCATTCTGTGTTTATCTCTCTCCCTCTGACTTATTTCACTCAGCATAATAGATTCCATATTCATCCATGTATAGGAAAATGTTATGACTTCATCTCTTCTGACAGCTGCATAATATTCCATTGTATATATGTACCATAGTTTCTTTAGCCATTTATCTATTGAGGGGAATCTAGGCTGTTTCCAGAGTCTGGCTATTGTAAACAACGCTGCAATGAATATAGGTGTGAGGAAGGGATTTTTCTATTGTATTTTTGTGTTCCTAGGATATGTCTCTAGGAGTGGTATAGCTGGATTATATGGGGGCTCAAATTCCAGCTTTTGGAGAAAACTCCATATCACTTTCCACAAAGGTTGACTAGACGGCATTCCCACCAGCAGTGAATAAAAGTTCCTTTCTTTCCATATCCCCACCAACACTGCTTGTTCTCATTGTTTGTGATGTGTGACAATTTCTGTGGTGTGAGGTAGTACCTCATAGTTGTTTTGATTTGCATCTCTCAGATGATTAGTGATGTGGAGTATTTTTTCATATGCCTTTTAGCCATTTGTATTTCTTTTTTGTCAAAGTGTCTGTTCATTTCTTCTCCCCATTTTTTGATGGGGTTAGATAATTTTTCTTGTAGAGTTCTGTCAGTGCCTTGTATATTTTGGATATTCACCCCTCATTTGATGGGCATTGGGTCAATAGTTTCTTCTACTCATTGGTTGGCTCTTGTATTCTGAGCACTATTTTCTTTGAGATGCAGAAGCTTCTCAGCTTAATATAGTCCCATCTATTTATTTCTGCTTTTCTTTCTTTGGAGAGTACTCTTTCCTCTTTTTTTTTTTTTTTTTTTTTGTTTTGTTTTTTTTTTGGGCCACACCTGTTTGATGCTCAGGGGTTACTCCTGGCTAAGCACTCATTCAGAAATCGCCCCTGGCGTGGTGGGACCATATGGAAAGCAGGGGGATCAAACCGTGGTACTTCCTTGGCTAGCGCTTGTAAGGCAGACACCTTACCTCTAACGCCATCTCGCCGGCCCCCCTCTTTAAAGATACCTTTAGTCTCAATGTCATGGACCGTTGACCTACATGATGTTCTATATACTTTATAGTTTCAGGTCTGATATCTAGGTCTTTAATCCATTTGGATTTTACCTTAGTACATGATGTTAACTGGAGGTCTAAGTTTGCTTTTATACAAGTGGCTAGCCAATTGTGCCAACACCACTTATTGAAGAGGCCTTTCCTGTTCCATTTAGGATTTCTTGCTCCTTTATCAAAAATTAGGTGACAGTATGTCTAGGGAACATTCTCCGAGTACTCAAGCCTCTTCCACTGATTTGAGGGTCTGTCTTTATTCCAATACCATGCTGTTTTGATAACTATTGCTTTGTAATACAGTTTAAAGTTGGGGAAAGTAATGCCTCCCATATTCCTTTTCCCAAGTATTGCTTTAGCTATTTGTGGGTGTTTATTGTTCCAAACGAATTTCAAAAGTGCCTGATCCACTTCTTTGAAAAATGTCATGGGTATCTTTAGAGCAGTGGTCCTCAAACTATGGCCTGCAGGCCACATATTGTATTTGTATCTGTTT
This sequence comes from Suncus etruscus, assembly GCF_024139225.1. Classification (NCBI taxonomy): domain Eukaryota; kingdom Metazoa; phylum Chordata; class Mammalia; order Eulipotyphla; family Soricidae; genus Suncus; species Suncus etruscus. Next base: position 35,807,294 of record NC_064854.1, read on the forward strand.
TGTTTCTTCATTGCAAAATAAGATATATGCAGTGTGCATAAGAATTCATTCATAAGTTTTGTTTTTACTATAGTCAAACCCTCCAATGGTCTGATGGACAGTGAACTGGCCCTCTGTTTAAAAAGTTTGAGGACCCCTGCTTTAGAGGGATTGCATTACATCTGTACAAAGCTTTGGGGAGTATTGTCATTTTAATGATATTAATCCTTCCAATCCAAGAGCAGGGTATGAATTTCCATTTCCGTGTGTCTTCTCATATATCTTGTAGCAGGGTTTTATAGTTTTCTTTACATAGGTCCTTCACATCTTTAGTCAAGTTGACTCCAAGGTATTTGAGTTTGTGTGACACTAATGTGAATGGGTTGTTTTCTTAATGTCCATTTCTTCCCTCTCATTATTGGTGTATAAAAAGGCCATTAATTTCAGTGTGTTAATTTTGTACCCTGCTACATTGCTATATGCATCTATTGTTTCTAAAAGCATTTTGATAGAGTCTTTATGGTTTTATAAGTAGAGTGTTATGTCATCTGTAAACAGTGAGAGCTTGACTTCTTCCTTTCCTATCTGGATTTCCTTGATATCTTTTTCTTGCCTAGTTGCTATAGCAAGTACTTCCAATACTATGTTGAATAGGAGTGGTGAGAGGGGGCAACCTTGTCTTGTACCAGAGTTTAGAGGGAAGGCTTTCAGTTTCTCTCCATTGAGAATAATATTTGCCATTGGCTTGTGTTAGATGGCCTTGACTAGATTGAAAAATGTTCCTTTCATTCCCATCGTGCTGAGAGTTTTTGTCTTATCAAATGGACCTTATCAAATGCTTTCTCAGCATCTATTGATATGATCATGTTATTTTTATTTGTCTTCTTATTGATGTTGTGTATTATGTTGATGAATTTATGAATGTTAAACCATCCTTGCATTCCTGGGATGAAACCTACTTGATCATAGTGAATGATCTTCTTGATAAGTCATTGAATTCTATTTGCCAGAATTTTATTGATGATATTTGCATCAGTATTCATCAAGGATATTGGTCTGTAATTTTCTTTTTTGGCAGCATCTCTGTCTGGTTTTAGTATCAAGGTGATATTGGCTTCATAGATGCTGTCTGGGAATGTTCCAGTTTTTTTAATTTTATGAAAAAGCCTGGCCAGAATTGGTAGTAATTCTTTTTGAAAAGTTTGAAAGAACTCATTAGTAAATCCATCAAGGCCTGGACTTTTCTTTTTGAAGAGACTTTATTTACGGTTTTAATTTCCTCAATAGTGATGAGGATGTTTAAGTATATTACATCCTTCTTGTTCAATTGTGGAAGATTATAAAAGATAAAATAATTATACATTTTTAAACATAGACATTTCTTGGCCAAAGCAACCCAACAGTAGTGCAAGAAGATTATTTTCCTTCCTATTGTTTATGCTATAAATTTTCAAATTTAGAAATTTACAGTCAGAGCAATCCAACAGTAGAACAAGATGATTATTTTTCTTTCTAAACATGCAATTTGACCTAAGTACTACATATTATTCCTTGAGTCTGATAGGAGTAGATCCTGACTTCTTTTTTTATGGCTTAAAACCCAAAGACCAATACAATAAACTATCCCCAAATTTGGTTTCAAAATAAATGTTTTTTTTGTTGTGCTGTCCCCAAAATGCATCATAGCTCAAGAAGAATTTCGTGTGCCTGAAATTCAAGACTTTGCCTCAAGGACAAGAGTGACAGTCCAGAAACAGAAACCATCTAAAGGGGATATATTTATTTGTAAGTAATAACTCCTGACACCTTTTTCTTATCTCCCTCAGGTAATCATATATTTTAGTTTAAGATTCTCTGATGTCTTATTGTTGGAATTTTAGTATGTATAAACTTACTGCAAAATAGGAATCAAATCAGTTAATATTTGTAATTATTGAAATTCTAGGATATTTAAACACATATCTCATTTAGCGGGGTCTATATTTATATATGACCATAAATTTTGTTATGTTTAAAAGGAATGAGATAAAATTTTACCATGCTATGTTATAAATTTTCAAATTTAGACATTTCCTGGCCATAGAAACCCAAAAGTAGTGCAAGAAGATTATATTTTTCTCTAGTGTTTATGCTATAATTTTTCAAGTTTAGAATTTTTGTGGCCAGAGCAACCCAACAGTAGAACAATGTGATTATCTTTCATTCCAACATTGTGATCTGACCTCAGTACTACATATTACTCCTTGAGTCTGATAGAGTGGATCGTCACTTCTTTTTGTATGGCTTAAAACCCAAAGACCAATACAAGAAAGTGTCCCCAAATTTGGTTTCTAAATAAATATTTTTTTCTTGTGCTTTTCCCCAAATGAATCATAGCTCAAGAAGAATTACGTGTGCCTGAAATTCAAGACTCCGCCGCAAGGTCAAGAGTGACAGTCCAGAAACAGAAACCATCTAAAGGAGATATATTTATTTGTAAGTAATAACTCCTGACACCTTTTTCTTATCTCCCTAGGGTATCATATATTTTAGTTTAAGATTCTCTGATGTCTTATTGTTGGATTTTCTTAGTATGTATAAACTTACTGCAAAATGGGAATCAAATAAGAGTTAATATTTGTAATTATTGAAATTCTAGGATATTTAAACACATATCTCATTTAACAGGGGTCTATTTTTATATAATGACCATAAATTTAGTTATGTTTAAGAGGAATGAGATAAAATTCTAACAGGCTGTGTTATAAATTTTCAAATTTAGACATTTCCTGGCCAGAGAAATCCAACTATAGTGCAAGAAGATTATTTTTCTTCCCTAGTTGTTTATGTTATAAATTTACAAATTTAGAAATTTTATGGCAAGAGCACCCAACTGTAGAACAAGATAATTATCCTCTTTCCAACCATGCAATTTGACCTCAATACTACATATTATTCCTTGAGTCTGATAGGAGTGGATCCTGACTTTTTTTTGTATGGCTCAAAACCCAAAAACCAATACAAAAAACTATCCCCAAATTTGGTTTCAAAATAAAATTTATTTTGTGCTTTCCCCAAAATGCATCATAGCTCAAGAAGAATTACGTGTGCCTGAAATTCAAGATTCTGCCTCAAAAACAAGAGTGACAATCCAGAAACAGAAACCATCTAAAGGGGATATATTTATTTGTAAGTAATAACTCCTGACACCTTTTTTTTTTATCTTCCTCAGGTAATCATATATTTTAGTTTAAGATTCTCTGATGTCTTATTGTTGGATTTTTTTTGGTATGTATAAACTTAATGCAAAATAGAAATCAAATCAGACTTAATATTTGTATTAATTGAAAATCTAGGATATTTAAACACATATCTCATTTAAGCGGTCTATTTTTATATATGACCATAAATTTTGTTATTTATAAGAGCAATGAGATAAAATTCTACCAGGCTGTGCTATAAATTTTCAAATTTACACATTTCCTGTCAGAGCAACTCAACAGTAGTGCAAGAAGTTTATTTTTTTTTCTAGTGTTTATGATATAATTTTTCAAATTGAGAATTTTTGTGGCCAGAGCAACCCAACAGTAGAACAAGGTGATTATCTTTCATTCCAAAATTATAATTTGACCTCAGTACTACATATTATTCCTTGAGTCTGATAGGAGTAGATCCTGACTTCTTTTTGTATGGCTCAAAACCCAAAAACTAATACAATAAACTATCCCCAATTTTGGTTTCAAAATAAATGTTTTTTGTTGTGCTTTCCCCCAAATGCATTATAGCTCAAGAAGAATTACGTGTGCCTGAAATTCAAGACTCTGCCTCAAAGACAAGAGTGACAGTCCAGAAACAGAAACCATCTAAAGGGGATATATTTATTTGTAAGTAATAACTCCTGACATCTTTTTCTTATCACCCTGGGGTACTCATATATTTTAGTTTAACATTCTTTGATGTCTTATTGTTGAATTTTTCTATATGTATAAACTTACTGCAAAATAGGAATCAAATCAGAGATAATATTTGTAATTATTGAAATTCTAGGATATTTAAACACATATCTCATTTAATGTGGTCTATTTTTATATATGACCATAAATTTAGTTATTGTTAAGAGGAATGAGTTAAAATTCTACCATGCTGTGTTATAAATTTAGACATTTCCTGGCCAGAGCAACCCAACATAGTGCAAGAAGATTATTTGTTTTCCCTAGTATTTATGCTATAGATTTACAAATTTAGAAATTTACGGCCAGAGAAACCCAACAGTAGAACAAGATAATTATCTTTCTTTCCAACCATGCAATTTGACCTCAGTACTACATATTACTCCTTGAGTCTGATAGGAGTGAATCCTGACTTCTTTTTGTATGGCTCAAACCCCAAAGACCAATACAATAAACTATCCCCAAATTTGGTTTCAAAATAAATGTTTTTTTTTTGTGTGTGTGCTTTCCCCAAAATGCATCATAGCTCAATATGAATTACATGTGCCTGAAATTCAAGACTCCACCTCAAGGACAAGAGTGACAGTCCAGAAACAGAAACCATCTAAAGAGGATATATTTATTTGTAAGTAATAACTTCTAATACTTTTTTCCTATCTCCCTGGGGCAATGATATGTTAAGTTCAACATTATCTGATGTCTTACTGTTGGATTGTTTTTAGCATATGTTTAACTTTCTGGAGAACAGGATAGTCAAAGCAGAATTAATATTGTGTAATTATTGACATTCTAGGATATTTAAATACATATCTCGTTTAAAAGGCATCTATTTTCATATATGATTATGAATTTAGTTATGTTTAAGAGGAATGAGATGAAATTCTACCACACTGTGTTATAAATTTTCAAATTTAGTTATTTCTTGCCAGTGCAACCCAACAGAGCAAGATTATTTTCTTCACCAGATCTGGAAGTTGACCCCAATGCTACTTATTATTTTTTTATTTGTTGTTTTTGTTCTTGTTGGGATTTGTTTTGTTTTGTTTTGGGGACACAGCTGGTCACTTTCAGTTGTTACTCCTTGTTAGGTGCACAGATGTTGCTCTGGCTTGGGGGACCATATGGGATGCCAGGTATCAAACCCAGGTCCGTCCTGGATCAGAGCCTCGTGCAAGACAAATACCCTACTGCTGTGCTATCACTCCAGTCCCTATTCCTTGTTTCTGATAGGAGTGGATCCTGAGTACTTCTGGTATGGCTCAAAACTTTAAAACCCTAAGGTCAATAACAATAAAATTTCCCCAATTTGATTTCAAAATAAATCTTTTCTATGCTTTCTCTAAAATGCATCCTAGCTCAAGATGAATTACATGTACCTAAAATAGAAGATTCAGCCTCAAAGACAAGAGTGACAGTCCAGAAACAAAAATCATTCAAAGGGGATATATTTCTTTGTAAGTAATAACTAATAACACCTTTTTCTAATCTCCCTTGTGTAATGGTATAGTTTAGTTCATATTCTCTGATGTCTTATTGTTGTATTGTTTTGAGCATATGTGCAAACTTTTTGGAAAATAGAATAGTTAAATCAGAGTTAATATTGTACAATTATTGAGATTCTAGGATATTTAAACATCTAATTTAAAAGGCATCTATTTTCCTATAGGACTGTGAATTAGTTATATTTAACAGGAATGAGATGAAATTCTACCATGTGTTTAAATGATAAATTTTCAAATCTAGAAATTTTATGGCTAGAGTAACCCAAAAGTAGTATAGATTATTTTTCTTCCCTTGCTCTGCAAATTTGACCCCAGTACTAAATATTATTCTTGAGTCAGTTAGGAGTAAATCCTGAGTACTTATTGTATAGCTCAAAATTAAAGGTCAATAACAATAAACCCTCCCCTAATTTGGTTTCAACATAAATAGTTCGTTTTTATTTTTGTGCTTTCATTAAATTGCATTATAGCTCAAGATGAATTACGTGTGCCTGAAATTCAAGACTCCACCTCAAGAACAAGAGTGACAGTCAGGAAACAGAAACCATCCAAAGAGCATATATTCATTTGTAAGTAGTAACTATTGACACCTTTTTCTGATCTCCCTGTAGTAATGGATATATTTTAGTTCAACATTCTCAAATATCTTATGATTGTATTGTTTTAGTGTATGTGTTACTTTCTGGAAAATAGGATAGTCAAATCAGAGTTAATATTGTATAATTATTGAAATTCTTTTGTTTGTTTTTGGGCCACACCCAGTGACGCTCAAAGGTTACTCCTGGCTATGTGCCAGAAATGCCTCCAGGCTTGGGGAATCATATGGGATGCTGGAAGATCATCTGTCATAGGTTAGCCGCATGCAAGGCAAATGCCCTACTGCTGCGCCATGGCTCAGGCTCCAACAAATCTTTTTTAAAAGGCTTCTCTTTCCATGCATGACTGTGAATTAGTTTAAGAGGAATGAAATTAAATTCTACCATGTTTATGTCATTAATTTTCATTTATTTATTTATTTTATTTTTGGTTTTTTTTTTTGGGTCACACCTGGCAGCGCTCAGGTACTTCTGGCTCTATGCCCAGAAATCGCCCCTGGCAGACTCAGGGGACCATATGGGATGCCGAGATTCGAACCGCCGACCTTCTGCATGAAAGGCAAACGCCTTACCTCTATGCTACTTCTCTGGCCCCCAGAATTTTTGTTTGTTTGTTTGTTTGTTTTTTTTTGGTTTTTGGGTCACACCCGGCAGCGCTCAGGAGGTTACTCTGGCTCTACACTCAGAAATCGCTCCTGGCATGCTCGGGGGACCATATTCCGGGATGTCGGGGTTTGAACTACTGTCCTTCTGCATGCAAGACAAACGCCTTACCGCTGTGCTATCTCTTCGGCCCTGCCCCCAGAATTTTTTTTTTTTGGTTTTTGGGTCACACCCGGCGGTGCTCAGGGGTTACTCCTGGCTGTCTGCTCAGAAATAGCTCCTGGCAGGCACGGGGGACCATATGGGACACCGGGATTTGAACCAACCACCTTTGGTCCTGGATCGGCTGCTTGCAAGGCAAACGCCGCTGTGCTATCTCTCCGGGCCCGCCCCCAGAATTTTTAAAGTTAGAAATTTTTATATCCAGAGCAACCCAACAGTAAAACAAGATGATTTTCCTTCCCAGCTCTGCAAGTTTGACCTCAGTACTACATATTATTCCTTGGGTCTGATAGAAGTGGATCCAGAGTACTTCTTGTATGGCTCAAAAACCAAAGACCAATAACAATAACTCCCTCAAATTTGGTTTCAAAATAAATGTTTTGTGTGCTTTCCCCAAAATGCATCATAGCCCACGATGAATTACGTGTGCCTGAAATTCAAGACTTGGGCTCAACGACAAAAGTGACAGTCCAGAAACAGAAATCATCCAAAGAAGAAGTACCTATTTGTAAGTACAAAATTATAGATACCTTTTTCCTATCTCCCTTTCTGGAAAATAGAAAAGTCAAGTCAGAGTTAATATTGAGAAATTAATGAAATTTTTAGGCTATTTGAATACATATCTAATTAAAAATCTTTCTCTTTTTATGCATGATTCTGAATTTATTTATGTTTAAGAGGGATTATATGGAATTATACTGTATTTATATTATAAATTTTGTTAGAAGTTTAATTTCCAGAAATTTAAGAGTAGAGTGGGAAGATTATTTGCCTTCTGAACCCTGCAGATTTGAACCTAGTACTATATAAAATTCTGAGTCTGATAGGAGTGAACACTATTTCTAGGTCTGACTCAAAACCCAAAGGCCAGTAATAATAAACCTACCCCAACTTTGTTTTCAAAATAACGGTTTTATGCATTTTTTTCTTAAATGCCCTCATCGCTCAAGCTGCATTACGAGTAACTGGATTTCATGGCTCACCTTCCAGAACAAAAGTGACAGTCCAGAAAATGAAACCATCGAAAGAGGAAATGCCTATATGTAAGTACAATAACTACTGACACCTTTTCCCTATCTCCCTGATATCTTAGTTCAAAATCCCTCTGATGTCTTATTGTAAGATTGTTTTAGTGTATGTACAAACTTTCCAGAAAATAGAGTAATCAAATCAGGGTTAATATTGTGCAAATAATGAAATTCTTAAAATACTTGAACACATATCTCTCAAAAAGGCATTTTCATGTATGACTTGTGAACGTAGTTATATTTAAGAGGATTGGGATGAAATTCTACCATGTTTATGTTATAAATTCTTAAAGTTAGGAGTTTCATGACTGGAGCTCCAACAGCAGAGTGGGGAAAGTATTTGCCTACCTATATCTGCAGATCTGACCCTACCATGACAAATTATTCTCTGATTCTTACAGAAGTGAGCACTGAGCCTCCCCAGGTCAGACTCAAAACCCAAAGGCCAGAAACAATAAACACTACCCCAAATTTGTTTTCAAAATGAGTGTTTTATGTAATTTTTTCCTAAATGCCCTCATAGCTCAAGCTGCGTTACAAGTGACTGGACTTCAAGACTCAGCTTCAAGAGCACAAGTCACAGTCCAGAAACAGAAATCATCCAAAGAAAAAATGCCTATATGTAAGTACAATAACTACTGACACTCTACTTCCTTATAATAATGATATCTTAGTTCAGCTCCCCACTGATGTCTTATGTAGGATTGCCTTTAGCATATGTATATACATTTTGGAAATTAGAGTTGTCAAAACAAGTGAATATGGCTAATGAATGTTATACATAGAATATTTGAGCACATATCTCACTTAAAAGCTTCTAATTTTCATATATGATTATGTGATTTTAATTTTATTTTATAGAAATGAGATGAAATTCTACTGGGCTTCTGTTATAATTTTTAAAGTTAGGAGTTTCTTGGCTAGAGCAACCCAACTGTATAGAGAAAGAGTATTTGTTTTCCCAACTAAACAAGTTTGATCCTGTTATTATTTTTGAATCAGAAAGGAGTGAGCAGTGAGTACTTTTAGGTATGACTCAAAATCAAAAGCCAGAAATGGTAAACACTCCCAAATTTGGTTTCAAAATGAGTGTTCATTTTTTTATATCTTTATTTGAACACCTTGATTACAAATATGATTTTAGTTGGGTTTCAGTCATGTAAAGAACACCCCCTTCACCAGTGCAACATTCCCATTACCAAAGTCCCAGATCTCCCTACTCTCCACCCCACCCCCCACCTGTACTCGAGACAGGCTTTCTACTTCCCTCATTCATTCACATTGTTATGATAGTTCTCAATGTAGATATTTCTCTAACTGCACTCATTACTCTATGTGGTGAGCTTTATGTGGTGAGAATGTCGTGAGCTGGACCTTCCAGCCCTCCTCTCTTTTGTCTCTGAGAATTATTGCAAAAATGTCTTTTATTTTACTTAAAACCCATAGATGAGTGAGACTATTTTGCATCTAGCTCTCTCCCTCTGACTTATTTCACTCAGCATAATAGATTCCATGTACATGAGTGTTCTTTTTACAAAATTTTTAATTAAATTTTTAAAAATTTAAACACCATGGTTACAAGTTTGCTCATATTACAGTTGGTTTTTATTCGCAGTTGTTCATTATTGAGTTAGTCATTCAATGTACAACAACTATCATGGGTACATATTTCCAGCCACCTATGTCCATAGCTTCTCTCTCACCATCCCAAATGCCTTCTCCCTTTCGTTTTTTTCTGGAGCTTTCATATTTCTTCCTCTCTTTCTCTCTCTCTTCCTTTTTTTTTTTTTTTTGTTACACACTTAGATTTGCAGCACAATGCATAAACCCTGCCACCAATATCCCTAGTTTCCCTCCCCCATTCTCAAGCACCTATCTCTGGGCAGGCATATCACTTCTCTCTCACTCTGTCTCTTCTTTTTTGACACTGTGTTTTATACTGTTATTAAGAGATGCCATTCATTCACTTTATTTCCCTTCAGCACCCAGTTCTCCAAAGTGATCAGTTCCAGCTATAATTGTCATAGTAGAACCTTCTCTACCTCTAACTGTCCTCACTGATCTTTGTGGAAAACTTCCTAGCGTGGACTGATTCTCCTGATTCTCATCTTTATTGTTTCTAGATATTTTTTTATCATGCTGTCTTTTATTTTTCTTATATACCACAGGTGAGTGAGATTATTCTATATCTATAACTCTCCCTCTGACTCATTTCACTCAGCATAATAATCTTCATGTCCATCATGTATTGGAAAACTCCATGACTTTATATATTTTATAACGTCTGCATAATATTTCCCATGTGTAGACGGACCACGTTTATTTAGCCACTCATCTGTTGTGGAGCAGAATCTATTTCCAGATTCTGGCTTTTGTAAATTGTCCTGTGATGAATATAGGAGTGCACAGGTTATTTTTGTATTGTGTTTTGTGTTCCTAGTGTATATTACTAGGATTGGTATTGCTGGATATTATGGAGTCTCAATTTACAGTTTTTAGAGAAATATTTATATTGTTTTTCAGAAAGGCTGGCCTAGACAGCATTCCCACCAGCAGTGAGTCACCATTACTTTCTCCACATCCACGCCAGCATGGGTTGCTCTTGTTTTTGTTTTTGTTTTTTTTCTGTGATGTGTGCCAGTGTGAGATGATATTTCATTGTTTTGATTTGCATCTCCCTGATGGCCTTTTGGCCATCTATATTTCTTCTTTGAGGAAATGTCTGTTCTATTTTTCTCCCCCTTTTCTTGGATGTGGTTAGATGTATTTTCTTGTTAAATTTTGTAAGTACCTTGTTTATTTTAGCTTACTGTCCCTGCCCTCTAATAGAGATATTATGGAAATTCCTGTCAATCGTGCAGCAGTTAATCCATTTTCACATGGGTATAGGATGAAGAGACTCCTATTCAGTGAGTAGCCTTTGTATCCTGTTTCCTTTGAAGTGCAGAAGCTTCTCATTTTAATGTAGTCTCATTTGTTTATCCTTGTTTCCACTTGTTTGAACAGCAGTTTTACCTCCTTCAAGATGCCTATAGAATCTGTTATAACATTGAGTACTGAGGATCTTGCCTATGTTTTTTTTTCTGTGTATTGTATAGTTTCATGTCTAATTTTAAGGTGTTTAATTTATTTTTATTTGACCTTTGTGCATGGCATTAAAGAAAGATTTCAGTTAGGTTTTTGCATGTGGTTGACCAGTTATCCAACACTGCTTGTTGAAGAGGCTTTCTTTGTGTTTCTTGCCTGTGTCAAAGATTAATTGATTGCATGCCTGCGGGTTAGTTTCTGAATACTCAAGTCTATTCCATTGATCTGAGGGACTGCCTTTATTCTACTACCGTGCTCTTTTAATGACTATTGCTTTATAGTACAACTTAAAGTTGGGAAAATTAATGCCTCCCATTTTTCTCCTAAGAATTGCTTTTGTTATTCCCAATTATTTATTGTTCTGATTAAATTTCAGGAGTATTTAATCCACTTCTTAAAAAAAAAGTCTCCTTCGAGGGATTACATTAAATCTGTACAATGCTTTGTGGAATATTGCCATTTTAATTATTTTTTTTAATCTCCCCAATCCATGAGAAGTATATATGTCTCCATTTCTTTGTCTTTTTTATTTCTTTTTTTTTTTGAAAAGGCTGCCTTTCCCCCAACTAAGAGAATGTTTCTGCTTGCCAGCCTTTAAGCTGGCACTGCCAATTTTGGATTTGCCAGCCATCCTCATGTGAGCCAGATTTTTTTTTATAATGCAATGTATTGTATATAATAATATATTGTATATACATTGTATTCCATTATTGAATAACAATATTTTTTTTCTTAACACCACCCATCACCAGTGCAACATTCCCATCACCAATGTCCCAAGTCTCCCTCCTCCCCACCCGACCCCCGCCTGTACTCTAAACAGGTTCTCAATTTCCCTCATACATTCTCATTATTAGGACAGTTCAAAATGTAGTTATTTATCCAACTAAACTCATCACTCTTTGTGATGAGCTTCCTGAGGTGAGCTGGAACTTCCAGCTCTTTTCTCTTTTGTGTCTGAAAGTTATTATTGCAAGAATGTCTTTCATTTTTCTTAAAACCCATAACTGTGTGAGACCATTCTGCGTTTTTCTCCCTCTCTCTGACTTATTTCACTCAGCATAATAGATTCCGTGTACATCCATGTATAGGAAAATTTCATGACTTCATCTCTCCTGACAGCTGCATAATATTCCATTGTGTATATGTACCACAGTTTCTTTAGCCATTCGTCTGTTGAAGGGCATCTTGGTTGTTTCCAGAGTCTTGCTATGGTAAATAGAGCTGCAATGAATATAGGTGTAAGGAAGGGGTTTTTGTATTGTATTTTTGTGTTCCTAGGGTATATTCCTAGGAGTGGTATAGCTGGATCGTATGGGAGCTCGATTTCCAGTTTTTGGAGGAATCTCCATATCGCTTTCCATAAAGGTTGAACTAGACGGCATTCCCACCAGCAGTGGATAAGAGTTCCTTTCTCCCCACATCCCCGCCAACACTGTTTATTCTCATTCTTTGTGATGTGTGCCATTCTCTGTGGTGTGAGGTGGTATCTCATCGTTGTTTTGATTTGCATCTCCCTGATGATTAGTGATGTGGAGCACTTTTTCATGTGTCTTTTGGCCATCTGTATTTCTTCTTTGTCAAAGTGTCTGTTCATTTCTTCTCCCCATTTTTTGATGAGATTAGATGTTTTTTTCTTGTAAAGTTCTGTCAGTGCCTTGTATATTTTGGAGATTAGCCCCTTATCTGATGGGTATTGGGTGAATAGTTTCTCCCACTCAGTGGGTGGCTCTTGTATCTTGGGCACTATTTCCTTTGAGGTGCAGAAGCTTCTCAGCTTAATATATTCCCATCTGTTAATTTCTGCTTTCACTTGCTTGGAGAGTGCAGTTTCTTCCTTGAAGATGCCTTTAGCCTCAATGTCCTGGAGTGTTTTACCTACATATTGTTCTATATATCTTATGGTTTTGGGGCTGATATCGAGGTCTTTAATCCATTTGGATTTTACCTTCGTACATGATGTTAGCTGTGGGTCTAAGTTCAATTTTTTGCAAGTGGCTAGCCAGTTGTGCCAACACCACTTGTTGAAGAGGCTTTCTTTGTTCCATTTAGGATTTTTTGCTCCTTTATCAAAAATTAGGTGATTGTATGTCTGGGGAACATTCTCTGAGTATTCAAGCTTATTCCACTGATCTGAGGGCCTGTCCTTATTCCAATACCATGCTGTTTTGATAACTATTGCTTTGTAGTAAAGTTTAAAGTTGGGGAAAGTAATTCCTCCCATATTCTTTTTCCCAATGATTGCTTTAGCTATTCGAGGGTGTTTATTGTTCCAAATAAATTTCAAAAGTGCCTGGTCCACTTCTTTGAAGAATGTCATGGGTATCTTTAGGGGGATCGCATTAAATCTGTACAGTGCTTTGGGGAGTATTGCCATTTTAATGATGTTAATCCTGCCAATCCATGAGCAGGGTATGTGCTTCCATTTCCGCGTGTCCTCTCTTATTTCTTGGAGCAGAGTTTTATAGTTTTCCTTGTATAGGTCCTTCACATTTTTAGTCAAGTTGATTCCAAGATATTTGAGTTTGTGTGACACTATAGTGAATGGAGTTGTTTTCTTAATGTCCATTTCTTCCTTATTAGTATTGGTGTATAGAAAGGCCATTGATTTTTGTGTGTTAATTTTGTAGCCTGCCACCTTGCTATATGAGTCTATTGTTTCTAGAAGCTTTTTGGTAGAGTCTTTGGGGTTTTCTAAGTAGAGTATCATGTCATCTGCAAACAGTGAGAGCTTGACTTCTTCCTTTCCTATCTGAATTCCCTTGATATCCTTTTCTTGCCTAATCGCTATAGCAAGTACTTCCAGTGCTATGTTGAATAGGAGTGGTGAGAGAGGACAGCCTTGTCTTGTGCCAGAATTTAGAGGAAAGGCTTTCAGTTTTTCTCCATTGAGGACAATATTTGCCTCTGGCTTGTGATAGATGGCCTTAACTATATTGAGAAAGGTTCCTTCCATTCCCATCTTGCTGAGAGTTTTGATCAAGAATGGGTGTTGGACCTTGTCAAATGCTTTCTCTGCGTCGATTGATATGATCATGTGATTTTTATTTTTTTTGCTGTTGATGTTGTGTATTATGTTGATAGATTTACGGATGTTAAACCAGCCTTGCATTCCTGGAATGAAACCTACTTGATCGTAGTGGATGATCTTCTTAATGAGGCATTGAATCCTATTTGCCAGGATTTTGTTGAAGATCTTTGCATCTGCATTCATCAGCGATATTGGTCTGTAATTTTCTTTTTTCGTAGCATCTCTGTCTGGTTTAGGTATCAAGGTAATGTTGGCTTCATAGAAGCTATTTGGAAGTTTTCCTGTTTTTTCAATTTCATGAAAGAGTCTTGCCAGGATTGGTAGTAGTTCCTCTTGAAAGGTTTGAAAGAATTCATTAGTAAATCCATCTGGGCCTGGGCTTTTGTTTTTGGGCAGACATTTGATTACTTTCTTAATTTCCTCAATAGTGATGGGTGTGTTTAGATATGCTACATCCTCTTCATTCAATCGTGGAAGATTATAAGATTCCAAAAATTTATCCATTTCTTCCAGGTTTTCGTTTTTAGTGGCATAGAGTTTCTCAAAGTAGTTTCTGATTACCCTTTGAATCTCTACCATATCAGTAGTGATCTCTCCTTTTTCATTCCTAATACGAGTTATCAAGTTTCTCTCTCTTTCTTTCTTTGTTAGTTTTGCCAGTGTTCTATCAATCTTGTTTATTTTTTCAAAGAACCAACTTCTGCTTTCGTTGATCTTTTGGATGGTTTTTCTGGTTTCCACTTCATTGATTTCTGCTCTCAGCTTTGTTATTTCCTTCTGCCTCCCTATTTTTGGATCCTTTTGTTGAGCACTTTCTAATTCTATGAACTGCGTCATTAAGCTATTCAGGTATACCCCTTCTTCTTTCCTGATGTGTGCTTGCAAAGCTATAAATTTTCCTCTCAGTACTGCTTTTGCTGTGTCCCATAGGTTCTGATAATTTGTGTCTCCATTGTCATTTGTTTTCAGGAAGGTTTTGATTTCCTCTTTGATTTCATCTCAGACCCACTGATTATTCAGTATGAGGCTATTTAACTTCCAGGTGTTAAAATTTTTCTTCTGTGTCCCTTTGTAGTTTATATATAATTTCAGGGCTTTGTGGTCAGCAAAGGCAGCCTGCAAAATTTCTATCCTCTTGATATTATGGAGGTATGTTTTGTGTGCTAACATGTAGTCTATCCTAGAGAATGTCCCATGTACATTAGAGAAAAATGTGTATCCAGGCTTCTGGGGGTGGAGTGTCCTGTATATATCTACTAGGCCTCTTTCTTCCATTTCTCTCCTCAGGTCTAGTATATTCTTGTTGGGTTTCAGTCTGGTTGACCTGTCTAGTGTTGACAATGCCGTGTTGAGGTCTCCCACAATTATTGTGTTGTTATTGATATTATTTTTCAGATTTGTCAACAGTTGTATTAAATATTTTGCTGGCCCCTCATTCGGTGCATATATGTTTAGGAGGGTGATTTCTTCCTGCTGTACATATCCCTTGATTAATACAAAATGTCCATCTTTGTCCCTTACAACTTTCCTAAGTATAAAGTTTGCATCATCTGATATTAATATGGCCACTCCTGCTTTTTTTTGGGTGTTGTTTGCTTGGATGATTTTCCTCCAGCCTTTTATTTTGAGTCTATGTTTGTTCTGACTATTCAGGTGCGTTTCTTGTAGGCAGCAGAAGGTTGGATTGAGTTTTTTGATCCATTTAGCCACTCTGTGTCTCTTAACTGGTGCATTTAGTCCATTGACATTGAGAGGAAGAATTGTCCTGGGAATTAGTGCCATCTTTATATAGAAGTTTGGTGTGTCTGTTGGTCAGTCTTGTCTTAAAGCAGGCCGTTCAGTTTTTCTTTTAAGAATGGTTTTGAGTCTGTAAAGTTTCTGAGCTGTTGTTTGTCTGTGAAACCATGTATTGTTCCTTCAAACCTGAAAGTGAGTTTTGCTGGGTGCAGTATTCTAGGCGAAGCATTTATTTCATTGAGTTTTGTCACTATGTCCCACCACTGCCTTCTGGCCTTGAGTGTTTCTGGTGACAGGTCTGCAGTAAATCTCAAGGATGTTCCCTTGAATGTAATTTCTCTTTTCGATCTTGCTGCTTTCAGAATTCTGTCTCTATCTATGGGATTCGTCATTGTGACTAGGATGTGTCTTGGGGTGTTTTTTCTGGGGTCTCTTTTAGTTGGCATTCTTCGGGCATGCAGGATTTGATCACATGTATTCATTATCTCTGGTAGTTTCTCTTTAATGATGTTCTTGACTGTTGATTCTTCCTGGAGATTTTCTTCCTGAGTCTCTGGGACTCCAATGATTCTTAAGTTGTTTCTGTTGAGCTTATCATAGACTTCTATTTTCATCTGTTCCCATTCTTTGAGTAATTTTTCCATTGTTTGATCATTTGCTTTGAGGCTTTTTTCCAATTTCTTCTGCTGTATGTAATTGTTATGTATCTCATCTTCCAGTGTACTGATTCTATCCTCAGCTGCTGTTAACCTGTGGGAAATATCAAACATGTTTTTCTTCAATTCATCTACTGAGTTTCTCAGACCTGTTATTTGATCTGAAATTTCTGTTTGGAGTTTTCTCATTTCTATCTTCATATTCTCCTGATTCTTTTTAGTTTTCTCTTCTATACTTTGTTTGAGTTCTTTGAACATGTTTCATATTGCAACTCTAAACTCCTTATCTGAGAGACTGACTAGGTGGTTGGTCATGTTCAAGTCATCAGAGTTGCCATCTTCATTCTCTATGTCTGGCACTGGCCCGTGTTGTTTCCCCATTGTCACACTAGTACTGCGTGTTTTTCTACGTGTTGTGATTGTATTCATCGGCTAAATACTGTGCACTGTCGTGAAGGGGAGCGGAGCAACCGTGCTCCTCTGGCTTCTCCCTTTCTGGGCGTGTCGACTCACCTCCACGGAAGGCTCACAGGAAGGCAGGCTGGCAGATGGGCCGCACCCAGGATAAAATCAGGCCAAAAATGCAGGACAGCAGAGTAGAGAGGCAGAAGGGTGCTGGCATCTGAGATCCAGCGAAGTTCAGTGGCTCCTGTCTTTTTTATTTCTAAAGCAGTGTTTGGTAATTTTCTTTGTACATGTCTTTCACTTTTTTTTTTTTTTTCGGTTTTTGGGTCACGCCCAGCAGTGTTCAGAGGTTACTCCTGGCTCTATGCTCAGAAATCGCTCTTGGCAGGCTCAGGGGACCAATTGGGTTGCCTGGATTCGAACCATCAACCTTCTGCATGAAAGGCAAATGCCTTACCTCCATGCTATCTCTCCGGCCCTGTCTGTCACATCTTTATTTAAGTTTACTCCAAGGTACTTGGTTTTCTGTGACACAGTTGTGAGTGGGAGTCCTGGTGTTGTAGGATGATGGTCTGGCCCCCTTTGTGCCTATCACCCCCTCCAAATTCTCTCTGCTTTTGTCTATTTGCTTCTTTTTTGTTGTTGTTAATTAAATGTTTTGGTCAGAACATTTAAAAAAATGTCTATTTTGTCTCTTTTATTATTTGTATATAAAAAGACCATAAATTTTTGCATGTTAATTTTATAGCCTTCACCTTTATTATACAAATCTATTGTTTCTGGAAGATTTTTAGAAGTCTTTAGGAATTTTTAAAAATAGAGTACTATGACAGCTGCAAAGGGTGAGCTCTTGACTTCTTCCTTTCCTATCTGGATACCCTTGTTATCTTTTTCTTATTTAATTGCTATAGTAAGTACTTCCTGTATTGTGTTGAATGAACTGGAGAGAGGGGGTAGCCTTTTCTTGTGCCAGACCTTAGCGTAAAGGCTTTATGTTTTTTGCCATTGAGTATATTCGCCATGGCCTTGTGGTAAGTGACCTTGACTATATTAAGAAAAAAAATTTTTTGAGTGTTTAAAATGAACTGATGTTTGATATTTTCAAATGCTTTCTATTCATCTATTGATAAGATCATATGGACTTTGTTATTACTTTTGTTGATATGGTATATTACGTTGATTGAATTGTGTATGTTAAACCATCCTTGCATCTCTGGAATGAATCCTATTTGGTCATGGTGTATTACTTTCTTAATGAGCTGTTGGATGCTATTTGCTAGAATTTTGTTGGGGATTCTT
Source organism: Suncus etruscus (assembly GCF_024139225.1). Taxonomy (NCBI): domain Eukaryota; kingdom Metazoa; phylum Chordata; class Mammalia; order Eulipotyphla; family Soricidae; genus Suncus; species Suncus etruscus. The sequence continues at coordinate 35,825,368 of NC_064854.1, forward strand.
GATTCTATATTCATCAATGATATTGGCCTGTAGTTCTTTTTTTTTTTTTGTGGCATTCCTGTATGCTTTTGGTATCAGGGTGATGTTAGCTTAATAGAAACTATTTGGGAGGTTTTCTGTTTCTTTGATACCCTGGAAAAACCTGAAAAGGATTGGCAATAGGTCCTCTTTAAAGATTTGAAGGAATTCAGTAGTGAAGCCACATGGGCATAGACTTTTGTCTTGGTGAAGCCTTTTTATTTCTATTTCAATTTTTCAATAGTGATAGATTTGTTCAGATATGCCAGTTTATCTTGGTTCAGTCTTGGGAGGTTATAGGAGTCCATGAATAAGCTGTTTCTTTCTGGTTCCTATGCTTTGTGGCATAAACTTTCTCAAATTAATCTCTGATTACTTTTTGAATTTTTATAGTATCTTTAGTAACCTCCCCTTTTAAGGTCTAATTTTATTTTCTCTTTTTTATGAGTCTTACTAATGGTTTAACACTCTTTATTTTTCCAAAGAATCTACTCTTTTCTCTCTTTTTATGAGTCTTACTAATGGTTTAACAATCTTTTTTTATTTTTCCAAAGAATCTATTCTTGCTTTCATTGACCTTTTGAATTTTATTTTGGTTCCCAATTAATTGATTTTTGCTCTGAACTTTATTATTTCTTTCTGCCTATATTTGGTTCTTTATGTTGATCATTTTCCAATATTTTAAGCTGCACCATAAATTATTTTTATTCTTCCTTCCTTAGGAATGTTTGCAAAGTTCTGAATTTTTCTTTTAATATTGCTTTTGTTGTGCCCCACATATTCTGACAATTCGTGTACTCATTCTCATTTTTTTCAGAAATTTTTTCCCTCTTTGATTTCATCTCTGAACTACTATTTGTTCAGTTTGTGCTGTTAATTTCTAGTTGTTAAAGTTTTACCTCTGTGTCTGTTTGTAACTCTATTTTCAGTACATCATGATATAAGAAGATAGTTGACACAATTTCTATCCTCTTGATTTTATGGGAGATTTTTTTTTTATGGCCTAGAACAGTGGTCCTCAAACTATGGCCCATGGGCCACATATTGTATTTGTATCTGTTTTGTTTCTTCATTGCAAAATAAGATATATGCAGTGTGCATAAGAATTCGTTCATAAGTTTTGTTTTTACTATAGTCAGACCCTCCAATGGTCTGAGGGACAGTGAACTGGCCCCCTGTTTAAAAATTGTGAGGACCCCTGGGCCCTAGAACATGTTCTTCTTGCAAAATGTGCCATGTTCATTGGAGAAGAATGTGTATCAAGTTTCTGGGGATAGAGTACCCTGTATATATCTCCTAATCCACCACTCTTTTCCATTTCTTCTATCAGAACCTGTATATCTTTGGTAAGTGTCAGCCAGTTTATCTATAATTGGGTGACAGGCAGTATTGAAATCTCTCACTATTATTGTGTTACTATTGATGTTTCCCTTAAAATCTATCAGCAGGGTTTTTTTTTTGTTTGTTTGTTTTTTTTTTACATATTTTCGTAGCCTCTCATTAGGTGCTTATATGTTTAGAGTGTAATTTCTTCCTGTTATATTCCTTAATTATTAAGAGTGTCCATCTTGTCTCTTATAAACTTTTTAAGCCTGAAGTCTATTTCATCTCTTTTGTATGGTGACATTAGTCTTTTTTAAGGGATATTTTTGCTTGAATGATTTTTTTTCTCTAACCTATTACTTTGAATCTATGTTTGCTCTGACTATTCAGATGTGTTTCCTCCGTGCAGGAAAATGTTGGATTCAGTTTTCTGATCTATTTCACTACTCTATGTTTCTTTACTTTCTTTTTTTCCCTTCTTCTTTTTTTGGTTCTTGGGCCACATTGGTGATGCTTAGGAGTTACTCCTGGCTCTGCGCTCAGAAATCGCTCCTGGCTTGGAGGACTATATAGGATGCCAGGGATTGAACCCAGGTCCATCCAGAGTTAGCCATGTGCAAGGCAAACCCTACTGCTGTGCTATAACTCTGGCCCCAACTCTGTGTTTATTAACTGGTGCATTTAGTTCATTAACATTGAGAGAGATGATTATCATGGAATTAGATGTCAATTTTTTGTAGGAGTTTTGTGTGATTGTTGGGGGACTGTCTGTCTTGCCGTAAAATAGAAGAAGTTAAATTTTTCTTGTAAGGTCATTTTTGAGTATGTAAAATTTCTGAGTTGTTGTTTATATGTAAAGCTGTGTATCCTTCCTTCAAAAAGAATTTAAGTCTGGCTGGTAAAATATTTTTGACAAAGCATTCATTTCATTGAATTTTGTCACTATATCCCACTGCTGCCTTTGTGCTTTTAGAGTTGCTTGAAATAAATCTGCTGTAAAACTTAAGGATGCTTCTATGTATGTAATTTCCCATTTAGATCTTGCTGTCTTCCATCTGTAGTATTTACTATAGTGACTATAATGTGCCATTTGGAACTTTTCTTTGGATTTTTCTTTGGACATTCATGATGTGTATTCATGCACTCTTTAGCTCTGGAAGTTCTCAGCAGTGGTATCCTTGACTGTTTCTTTCTCTTTGGGATTTTCTTCCTGGGCCTCTGGGATTCCAATGATTTTTATCATTGGAAGTTTCACTGGGTTTATCCCAGAGTTCTATTTTCATTTGTTTACATTATTGAGATTATTTTTTTTTCATTGTCTGATTGTTTATTTTAAGGATCTTTTCCAACCTCTATTGTATGGAGTGGCTATGTAGCTCATTTTCCAGTTTGCTGATTCTGTCCTCAGCCACTGTTACTCTGTTAGTAAGGCCTTCCAGTGTGTTTTTCATTTTTCCTGCTGAGTTTTTCAGTCTGTGATTTCAGTTTGAAATTTGATAATTATTACTTTTATATCTTCCTGACTCTTCATTCAGTTCATTCCATTCTTTCTATGAATTCTTTGAATATCATTCATATTTCTTCTCAAAGTAATTTTCTGAGAGGCTATACAGGTGATTGGTACTTGTTGGGTTTTCAGAACTACCATCTTCATTCTCTAAGCATGGTGGAGGTCTGAATTTCTCCATTTCACCCTTGCAATGTGGTGTTTTTTAACTATTGATTGTGCTGGGGTTCCTTGACTAGGAGAAATTCAATACCTTAGAGCTGGTCTCAGACTCTTCACTCCTGTCCTGGATGCGTAGCTGCGCTTAGGGGGCACACATAGGGATTACAAGATTAAGGATCTCTTCATCGCTGGTCTCAGCATTGTTCCCTTCTGTCACAGGGGCTTTCAAAATTGAGTGGATTTTTGACTCCCCCCCCAATGTATTATAGCTCAAGATGAGTTACGAGTGCCTGAAATTCAAGACTTATCCTCAAGGATACAAGTAACAGTCCAGAAACAGAAACCATCCAAAGAGAAAATATCTGTTTGTAAGTACAATAACTACCAATACCTTTTGTCTTATCTCCCTGGGGTAATGATATCTTAGGTCAGTATCTCTCTGATGTCTTATTGTAATATTTTTTCAGCATATGTATACATTTTACAGACAGTAGAGTAGTCAAAGCAGGGTTAATATCAGATAATTAAATACTAAAGATATTTGAATATGTATCTCACTTAAAAGGCTTCTATTTTCATTTTGACTATGTGAATTTACTTATGTATTACTTATGAATTAGATTAAATTCTACCAAAGTATTTGTTTTAAAATGTCAAAGTTAGAATTTTCATGGTCAGATCTAAACAGCTCTAGATTGGGAAGAATATTTGCCTTCCCAGTTCTGCAGGTTTGACCCTAGTACTACATATTATTCCCTGAGTCTGACAGGAACAAGTACTGAGCACTTCTAGGTATGACTCAAAACCAAGGCCAATAATAGCAACCCCCCCCCAAAATGAGTGTTCTATGCATTTTCCCCATAATGCTCTCATAGCTCAAGCTGAATTACGAGTGACTGGACTTCAAAATTCAGCCTCTGGGACTCACGAGATTCTTTCCAAAGGGGAAATGCCTATTTGTAAGTACAATAATTACCAACACCTTAAGTAATTAATTACATGTTATTGATATTTAAACTCATGTCTTATTTACAAAGCTTCTGTTTTTATGTATGACTTTGTGCATTTAATTATGTTTTATAAAATGGGATGAGATTATTTTGTGTTAATGATATAAATTTTCAAATTTAAGAGTTTCATGGCAAGAGTATTTCAGAAAGAGTATTTGCCTTTTCCAGATCAGCTAATTTAATCACTTGTACTAAATATTATTCCCTGAATCTGACATGTTTGAGCACTGAACTGTTCCAGGTATAACTCAAAACTAAAACTAGAAACAAAATGTCCTCCCACAAATTTGGTTTCAAAATGTGTGTTATTCACATTTTTCCTAATAACTCTTTTAGCTCAAGATGAATTACAAGTACCTAATCTGCAAGACTCAGTCTCAAGGACACAAGTGAGAGTCCAGAAACAGAAATTATCTAAAGGGGAAATATCTATTTGTAAGTATGCTAATTGTTGTCATCCTTTTCCTATCTTCAAGGAGTAATGGTACCTTATTTCTACATCTTGCTCATATCTTATTTTAGGATTGTTTTTAGTGTATATATAAAAATTCAGGAAAATTAAGTAGTAAAGGAAGTTTATCTTGGATAATTTATAAATTACAAAACTTATTTGAACACCTACTCCATTTAAAATGTTCTATTTTCGTGTGTGACTATGTAAATTTAGTCATTTTTATAGGAATGAGATGAAATCTACTGTGTATATGCTACATTTTGAAAGTTAGTAGTGCCATGGCCTTAATAACCCAACAGTTAAGTGGGAAAACTATTTGCTTTATCTAGCATAGAAGATTTCTAATACTATAAATAATTCTCGGAGTCTGACTAGATTGAACAGTGAGCATTGCTATGTATGAATAAAAATACAAAAGCTAGGAACAATGAACTCTCTTCCCAATTTGGTTTCAAAATATGGATTTTTTTTTGTTGCTTTTCCCAAAAATGCTCTCATAGCTCTAGAAGAATATTTGACACCTAATTTCTGGACTCAATCTCAAGGAGACAAGTGACAGTCCCCAAACACAAACTATCCAAAGGATGAAATACCTATTTTTAAGTATAATAGCTACAGACAACCTTTTTCCTATTTCCTTGCTGTCATATCTTAGTTCAGCATCTTGCACATATCTCATTGTAGGATTGTTTTTAGGGTTTGTATACACATTCAGAAAAATAGATTAGTACAAAGCAGAGTTGATATTTGCATAATTTATGAAATACTAGGCTATTTAACACATTCCATTTATAAAGCTTCTATTTTAAATTGTTTATGTAAATTTAGTTATATTTTAAAAAATATGATAAAATTCTATGTGCAATGTTATATTCTGAAAGTTAGTAGTTTCATGGCCAGAGCCTAAGAATAGATGAGAAGAGAATTTGCTTTCCAGCTCAGCAGATTTGATCTCTAGGACTACATATCATTCCCTGAGTCTGACTAGACTAAGCCCTGAGTATGACTCAAAATCCAAAGGCAAAGAAACAGAGAACCCTCCCCAAGTTTGGTTTCAAATGGTTTTTGATTTTTCCTTAATTATCCCCGTAGCTCAAGATGAATATATGGCACCTGAACTTCAAGACTCAGCCTCAAGGGCACAAGTGATATTCCAGAAACAGAAACCATCCAAAAGGAAAATAACTATTTGTAAGTATTCTAACTATATATACCTTCTTCCTGTCTCCATGGTTAATGATATCTGAGTTCTATATCTCATTCATTTTTTTCATTGTATGATTGTTTTCAGTGTAATGTGTAAACATTCAGGAAAATAGAGTAATGCAAAGTAGAGTTAATGCTTACATAAATACTAAGGATACTTCTGTTTTCATGTGTGACTATGTAAATGTAGATGCTTATATTAATTAAATGAAATTTTACAGTACATACTATTATTTTAAAAGTTTGTTGTTTTGTGGCAAGCTATAGAAACAGTGCAGTGGGAGATTATTTTCTTTTCCAGCAAGTTTTATCCTAGTATCACATAATAATACTATATATTATCCCCTGATACTGACAGGAGTGGACACTGAGCATTTTCAGGTATATCCAAATCACAAAGGCAAAAAATAAAAATCCCTCCCCTGTATTTGCTTTTAAGATCTATTTTGCTTTTTCCCTAAATACCCACTTAGCTCAAGATGAGTACCCAGAGCCTGAACTTCGAGACTCAGTTTCAAGGACACAAGTGACAGTACAGAAACATAAATCATCCCGCGGTGAAATATCTGTTGGTAAGTATCCTAACTACAGGCACCTTTTTTTTTTAATTTCTAGGTGAGAATAACTTTGTTCATGCCTTATTTTATGATTGATTTTTACTTATGTACAAGCTTTCAGGAAATACAATAGCACAAATTAGAGTTTAATGTTTTTGTACTTCATAAACTATTAAGGAAATGAGCACATACACATTTAAAAAGCTTCTGTTTTTTACTTTAAATTTAGTTTTGTTTCCTAAAAGTGAGATGAAATTTTATTTTATACACACACACACACACACACACACACACACACACACACACACACACAGTGGATTGGATGCTTACCTTGCACATGGATGACCCAGGTTTATTCTCCATGCATCCATATAGTGCCTCATACTGCCAGGTGTGATGTCCAAATGCAGGAGTAACCCCTGAGCATGTCTAGTTATGACCCCAAAAACAGAAACAAAAAATAGGTAAATTTAAAATCAGTTAAAATTTTAGTATACATTTTTTTTTATAAATTTGAAAATTGAGTAGTTTCAGGACCAGAGAGGCTACAGATGGAAGAGTATTTTTTGCCTTAGTTAGCTTATCAGATTAGATCCATGACCTTTTATATTGCCCTCTGAGTCCTGACTGGAGTCAGCCCTCAGCACCCTTGGATATGGCCCAGAAATCTAAAAGCAGTAAAATAAAATTCCTTCAAATTGGTAATTTCATATTGTATATTGTGTTATTCTCCACCCTATATTTTTTTATAGCTCAAGATGGAGCAGTTGAATATCAGGTGCCTGACTATCAAGATTCAGCATCAATGACACAAATACCAGTCAGAAAAGACAAACTATCCAAAGGGGGAAAATATATTAGTAAGTATAGTAATTACAGACATACTTTTCATGTATCCAGGGAGCTGTTAATATCTTGAATTACTTAGCCCTAATAATAATATGTCTAATAAGCTTATGTCTTAGTCTATGATTGATTTTATGTTATGTATAAACTTCCTAGGAAAAATAGAGTAGTATAAAACATGAGTTATGCGAAATATTTAGAAAATTGAACACAAGCAGCTTAAAACTATTACATTTTAATATGTCTGACTATATAATTTTAGTTATGCTTTATAATAAGTGGTATTGAAATTCTGTTGTACATGTTATAAATTTAAAATAGCTTCACAATCTTTATGTTTTCTCTTCCCCCCCCCCCCAAATACTATAGTAGATCAGGATGGAAAAGCATATGCATATCCAGACTCAGTATCAAAGACACAAATACCACTCAAGAAACGCAAACCTTCTAAAGAGGAATTATATTTTAGTAAGTATAATCATTACAAACACCTTTCGCACCTTCATTGGAAAATAAGTCTCTAAAGCTTCCTGGTCTTATGTCTTGAGCCTCTCATATTCTGTGAACAATCTAACAGGGGTCCTCAAACTTTTTAAACAGGGGGCCAGTTCACTGTCCCTCAGACCATTGGAGGGTCTGACTATAGTAAAAACAAAACTTATGAACGAATTCTTATGCACACTGCATATATCTTATTTTGCAATGAAGAAACAAAACAGATACAAATACAATATGTGGCTTGTGGGCCATAGTTTGAGGACCACTGATCTAGAAGAAAGAGAGTAAGTAGTGCTAACCAGAATTGATGTTTGGGAAAATAATTAAATTTAAGGTCAATTTGAGTATGTGCCCATTATAAATTATATTTTCAAATATGTGGTATTGTTAAAATTCAATTATTATTAATTAAATGAGATAAAATTCTATGGTATATGTTATAAAGTCAAAAGGCAATGGTTTCACAATGAATGTCTTTCTTGTTTTTTTCTAAATACTTTTGTATAGGGGTCCTCCTTTTTAAATAGGGGGCCAGTTCACTGTCCCTCAGGCCATTGGAGGGCTGGACTATAGCAAAAACAAAATTTATGAAGAAAGTCTTATACACATTGCATATATCATATTTTGAAGTGGAGAAACAAAATGGGGACAAATATAATATTTAAAATAAAGTAAAATTAAATTAACAAATTTAACAGTATTTCAATGGGAACTATGGGCCTTCTTTTGGCTAATGAGATAGTTAATGTCTGGTTACATATTTGTCACTGCTAGTTGTAACAAATGATGCAAGTGTGCATCTATTAGTCTTGATCTGGTACAAGATTTCAAATGTTTCATTCTAGAAAAAGTCTGTTCAGAGACATAAGTGTTGCCAAATATGGTTGCTGTTTTGAGTGCATTGTCCTGAAATAAGGATGTCTCAGAGGGGAGAGATGCAATAAAACCAAGAAGGCTACCTGACTTGAATGTGTTTTTTAGAGATTCAGCAGTTCAGCCAGTTCCATTTGGTAAATTGTATCCACATTTTCTTTTTCTTTTTTTTTTTTTTGGTTTTTGGGCCACACCCTGTGACGCTCAGGGGTTACTCCTGGCTATGCGCTCAGAAGTTGCTCCTGGCAACATATGGGGACCATATGGGACGCCGGGGGATCTAACCGCGGTCCGTCCTAGGCTAGCGCAGGCAAGGCAGGCACCTTACCTCCAGCGCCACTGCCCGGCCCCTGTATCCACATTTTCAATGTCAATAGAAAACGAGTTAAGGAAAAGCTGTATGTCCTGTTCGTGGAGATGGAGCTCTTTTATCTAATTTGAAACTCTTTTTGCAATATTTCCAGTAAATCCTCATGTTTTGTTTGGGAATGCAACCAATAGTTTTCCTTCTAACAGATTTTGAGTTGTGGGAAGATGGCTTAAGTTTTCCTCCTTCACTTGTTTGATGAGGAGGCCTAATTTTACTTTAAATGCTTTGACATGAGAGGTGGGTCTGGACGTACACACACTGATTCCTGCTGGTTTCTGCTGGGAGTCAGATGGGCGCAGAAGCCATCTTGGGCCATGTGGTTTCCAGCTGCCTGAGACTGGATTTCATCAGCTCAGAAACTTCACAGATGAAAAACTAGCCTTAAAGGAAAAACTGAAAGGTCTACTTTAAGACAAGAAAGACCAACAAACACAGCAAACTTATATACAAAGATGACATTAAATCCTATGACAATCATCTCCCTCAATGTCAATGGACTAAATTCACCACTTAAAAGATACAGAGTGGCAAAATGGGTCAAAAAGATGAATCCAACCTTCTGCTGCCTACAAGAAACACACTTGAATAATCAGAACAAGCATAGACTCAAAATCAAAGGCTGGAGGAAAATCATCCAAGCAAGCAACACCCTTAAAAAGCTGGGGTGGCCATATTAATATCTCATGACACCAATTTTATACTCAGAAAACTGGTAATAGACAAAGATGGACACTATGTACTAATCAAGGGATATGTGCAACAGGAAGAAATCAGAGTATTAAACATATATGTACCCAATGAGAAACAAGCAAATTATCTAATACAATTATTGACAAATCTCAAAAAGACATCAATAATAACACAATAATTGTGGGAGACCTCAACACGGCACTGTCAACACTTGATAGGTCAACCAGACTGAAATCCAACAAAAACATACTAGCCCTGAAAAGAGAAATGGAAGAAAAAGGACTAGTAGACATATATAGGACATTCCACCCGAAAAAAAAAAAAAAAAACAAAAAAAACCTGAATACACATTCTTCCCCAATGTACATGGGTCATTCTCCAGGATAGACCACATAAAACATACCTTCATAAAATCAAGAGGATAGAAATCTTGCAGGCTACCTTTGCTGACCACAAGGCTCTGAAATTATATGTGAACTACAAATGGACACAAAAGAAAAACTTTAACAATTGGAAATTAAACAGCCTGCTACTGAACAATCAGTGGATCTGAGATGAAATCAAAGAGAAAATCAAAACATTCCTGGAAACAAATGATAATGAAGACACAAATGGCCAGAATCTATGGGACACAGCAAAAGCGGTCCCGAGAGGAAAATTTATAGCTATGCAAGCACACATTAGGAAGAAAGAAGGGGCATACCTGAATAACTTAATGACGCAGCTCATAAAATTAGAAAATGACCAACAAAAGGAACCAAAAATAGGGAGACAGAAGGAAATAACAAAGCTGAAAGTAGAAATCAATGAAGTAGAAACCCAAAAAACAACCCAAAAGATCAACGAAAGCAGAAGTTGGTTCTTTGAAAAAATAAACAAGATTGATAGACCATTGGCAAAATTCAAAAGAGAGAGAGAAACCAGATAACCTGTATTAGAAATGAAAAGGGGGAGATCACGACAGATATTGCAGAGATCCAAAGGGTAATTAGAAACTACTTTGAGAAACTTTATGCTACTAAACATGAGAACCTAGAAGAAATGGATAAATTCCTGGACACTTATAACCCTACACGGTTAAGTAAGGAGGATGTAGCATATCTAAACACCCCCAACACTATGGAGAAAATTGAAACTGTAATCAAACAGCTGCCCCCCCCAAAAAAAAAGACCAGGCCCAGATGGATTTACTACTGAATTATTTCAAACCTTTCAAGAGGAGCTACTACCAATCCTAGCCAGGCTCTTCCATGAAATTGAAAAAAACAGGAACATTCCCAAACAGCTTTTATGAAGCCAACATCACCTTGATACCAAAACCAGACAGAGATGCTGCCAAAAAAGAAAATTACAGACCAATATCGCTGATGAATACAGATGCAAAGATCCTCAACAAAATCCTGGCAAATAGGATTCAATGCCTCATTAAGAAGATCATCCACTACTATCAAGTAGGTTTCATCCCAGGAATGCAAGGCTGGTTTAACATTCGTAAATCTATCAACATCATACACAACATCAACAACAAGAAAAATAGAAATCACATGATCATATCAATAGATGCAGAGAAAGCATTTGATAAGGTCCAACACCCATTCTTGATCAAAACTCTCAGCAAGATGGGAATGGAAGGAACCTTTCTCAATCCAGTTGAAGCCATCTACCACAAGCCAATGGCAAATATTATCCTCAATGGAGAAAAACTAAAAGCTTTTCCTCTAAATTCTGGTACAAGACAAGGCTGTCTGCTCTCACCACTCTTCTTCAACATAGTACTGGAAGTACTTCCTATAGCAATCAGGCAAGAAAAATATATCAAGGGCATCCAGATAGGAAAGGAAGAAGTCAAGCTCTCACTGTTTGCAGATGACATGATACTCTACTTAGAAAACCCTAAAAACTCTACCAAAAAGCTTCTAGAAACAATAGATGCATATAGCAAGGTGGCACACAGAAATCAATAGCCTTTTTATGCACCAATAATTATAGGGAAGAGATGGATGTTAAGAAGGCAATCCCATTCACATTAGTGTCACACAAACTCAAATATCTTGGAGTCAACTTGACCAAAGACGTGAAGGACCTATACAAAGAAAACTATCAAGCCCTGCTCCAAGAAATAAGAGAGGACACACAAAAATGCAAACACATACCCTGCTCATGGATTGGCAGGATTAACATCATTAAAATGGCAATACTCCCCAAAGCATTATGCAGATTTAATGCGATCCCTCTAAAGACACCCATGACATTCTTCAAAGAAGTGGATCAAACACTTATGAAGTTCATCTGGAACAACAAACACCCTCAAATAGCTGAAACACTCCTAGGGGAAAGGAAAATGGGAGGTATTACTTTCCCTAACTTTAAACTGTACTACAAAGCAATAATTATCAAAACAGAATGGTATTGGAATAAAGATAGACCCTCAGATCAGTGGAATAGGCTTGAGTTCTCAGAGAACGTTCCCCAGACATACAAACACCTAATTTTTGACAAAGGAGCAAGAAATCCTAAGTGGAACAGGGAAAACCTCTTCAACAAGTGGTGCCAGCAGAACTGGTTAGCCACTTGCAAAAAAGCGAACATAGACCCCCAGTTAACACTATGTACAAACGTAAAATCCAAATGGATTAAAGATCTTGATATCAAACCTGATACCATAAGGTACATAGAACAACACGTAGGTAAAAAAATCCATGACATTGAGACTAAAGGCATCTTTTAGGAGGAAACAGCACTTTCCAGACAAGTGGAAGCAGAGATAAACAGATGAGAATACATTAAGCTGAGAAGCTTCTGCACCTCAAAAGAAATAGTGCCCAGGATACAAGAGCCACCCACTGATTGGGAGAAACTATTCACCCAATACCCATCAAATAAGGGTCTAATCTCCAAAATATACAGGGCACTGACAGAACTTTACAAGAAAAAAACATCTAATCCCATCAAAAAATGGGGAGAAGAAATGAACAGACACTTTGATAAAAAAAAAAAAAGAAAGAAATACAAATGGCCAAAAGGCACATGAAAAAATGCTCCTTATCACTAATCATCAGGGCGATGCAAATCAAAACATCTATGAGGTACCATCTCATGCCACAGAGATTGGCTCACATCACAAAGAACGAGAACAATCAGTGCTGGTGGGGATGTGGAGAGAAAGGAACTCTTATCCACTGCTGGTGGGAATGCCGTCTAGTCCAACCTCTGTGGAAAGCAATATGGAGATTCCTTCAAAACTTGGAAATTGAGCTCCCTTTCGACCCAGCTATTCCACTCCTAGGGATATACCCTTGGAACACAAGAATACAATACAAAAACCCCTTCCTCACACCTATATTTATTGCAGCACTATTCACAATAGCCAGGCTCTGGAAACAACCAAGATGCCCTTCAACAGACAAATGGATAAAGAAACTGTGGTACATATACACAATGGAATATTATGCAGCCGTCAGGAGAGATGAAGTCATGAAATTTTCCTATCATGCTGAGTGAAATAAGTCAGAGGGAGAGAGAGACGCAGAATAGTCTCACTCATCTATGGGTTTTAAGAAAAATGAAAGTCATGTTTGCAACAATCCTGAGACTATGAGAGGAGGGCTGGAACTTCCAGCTCACTTTATGAAGCTCACCACAAAGAGTGGTGAGTGCAGTTATAGAAATAACTACACTGAGAACTACCATAATCATGTGAATGAATGAGGGAACTGGAAAGCCTGTCTAGGGTACAGGTGGGGGTGGGGTGGGATGGAGGGAGATTTGGGACATTGGTGGTGGGCATGTTGCACTGGTGAAGGGGGTTATTCTTTACATGACTGAAACCTAATCACAATCATATTTGCAATCAAGATGCTTAAATAAATATATTATAAATAAAAAATGCTTTGACATGTGATTGCAATTCACAGATGAGCTTCCCCTTGCCTTGAAGTTGCCTTGAAGTTTTTGAGTAGTTCTGTAACATCTTTCAGAAAGGCAAGGTGCCATTTTATTCTGCATCATTGAGCTCTGCTACTTTTTTGTTTTTAGAAAGCAGACAAGTTGTAATCTGTGTAAATTACTCATAGAAAGTTTTCAAAATTTTCCCTTGACTCAACCTATGGATTTCTGTGTGATACAGAATATCTTCATAGTCAACATTTAGCTCAGACAAAAATTCCTGAAATTGTCTGTGGTTTAGTATATGAGCTCTAATGAGGTCACCACAAGATACCACAATTTTCATAACAGGGTCTCACTTCAGTGATTTGCAACACAGCACTTGTTGGTGGATGAGGAAGTGCATGGCTATTGGATGAGAATGGTTATTTTTGTCCATTTCTTGGATGGTGAGAGCAATTACTCTATTAGACTTCTTTCTTAGACTCAACCATAGTAGGAGCACCATTAGTTGTCAAGCTATCTAGTTTAGCCCAGTCCAGCTCCAAATCATTTAGTTTGGCAAATCTTTTCATAGATATCCTCACCTATAGTTGTTCCTTTGATGTTTTGCAGTGCAGCAAGCTCTTCTGTGACTTCAAAATAACCATTTGTTCCACGAATAAAAATTAGAACTTGTGCAGAATCATGAACGTCATTGCTTTTGTTGAGTGCCAAAATAAAAAATATGAAAGTTTTTTGTGGAGTTTTGCAAATGCTGATGCAAATTGTCCCATTTCTTCAATTCTTTGTGTAATTGTAGGTCTTTAAAGACTCACTGTACTAAATAAATTGGCCTTCTCTGGACATCTCTTTGGCAACAGAAAGAAGGCATTTTTAAAATAAAATCTCCCTCCACAAATGGTCTGTCAGTGTATGCTATTAGCTTGGCAACTTGAAAACTTGCTCGCAGTGATGAAATATTTAGCTGCTTCTGCTTCACAAAAGTATTTTGCTGAGATGCCAATATAGTTTTCAGTTTTAATATTTTATCTTTACTCACTTCTCTGACCAGATAATCATATTTATCCTTATTTTGAGTTTCATAGTGTCAATACAAATTGTATTATTTGAACAGACACTATTTTCTGGCATATCAGACACACAGCTCTTTTCTTGAACTACATGAAAAAGTAATCAAAATTCCACTGTTCTTTGAACATCCTACTCTCTGAATCAATTTTTCCTCTTTCTTGATGTCATTGTTTCCTAGGGATTCCAAGTTATAATTAGTAAAATACACACATACATGTATATGTATATGTGTATGTGTATATATATATATTCAGTGCTACAAAAACAATATACAGAGACATACAGACTGCAATGCAGAATTTCACCAATCAGACTCAACACGTCTCTGTGGGAAAAGAACATGCCCAGAGCTTCATTGTTATCTTATTCATGTCTTATTCTTTGACAAAAATATAGAAAAAATAGAATAGTACAAAGCAGAGTTGATGTCTGTGTACTAGAAAAATAATCAGGAACTGTGAACATATACTCTTAAATTTATTTTAACATATGTAAAATTATGTTAATTTAGTTGTGTTTTAGTCAAATGAGGAGCTTTGTTATACATTTTACAAATTTGAAAGTTGGTGAGTTCACATTATTTTTATTTTTTTCTCCCACAAGTAAATGATTTTAGATGCTCACAATAAAAATGCAAGCGAATATCAGCTGAAATTCAAGACTCTGTATCAAGGATACAGTTTCCAATAGAGACACATAACCATCCAAAGGGGAAAATATATTAGTAGGTAGAATAATAACACTATAGGAAAACTATTAGTATAAATATGAGCTAATGCTTGTAATCAAATGTTAAGGAAATATGAACATATATTTACTAAACTCCTATATTTGGTGTATGGTCTTATGATTATTTAATGTTTTATTAAATAAGATGATAGTCTATCATATACTTTTTATAAATTTCAACATCAGTGATTTTATAATGATTTTTTTCTCTTTCCCCTAAATGGTTTAGTTGCTCAAGATGAAAATGCAGATAAATATCAGGCAGCTGCCATAGAGAAACACAAATCATCCAAAGAGGGAAATATATTAGAAAGTCTAATAATTATAGACACTCTTTCATGAGAAATGCGTGTCTACAGCTTCTTAATCTTATTTTATTTTGCTTTTGAGTCACACCTTCTGGTGTTCATGGGTTACTAGTGACTGCACTCTTGAATCACTCTGATATAGGACCATATAGGATGACAGGGGTAGAACCCAGGTCAGCTGCATGGCAGGCAAACACCCTACTTGCTGTACAATCTTAAACCTTTCTTTTCTTTCCTGATGGATTTTAACTTCATCATAAACAAGGAAAAAGAGTACTCAAAATTTGAGGTAAATGCTTGTGTAATTAATGAAATATTAAAGAAATAGGAGCACATACCCATTAAGACTGTTTTCAGTGAAGTGATCTCATGATAATTTAATTATGTTTGATTAAAATGGGATGAAATTCTAAGATACATATGTTATACATTTGATGTTAGTGGTTTCACAGAATTTTTTTTTTTTTCCTCATAAATGCTTTAGTATCTAAGGATGAATATCGGAAACCTGAGACTCAAGACTTGGTATCAAGGATGCAGGTGCCAGTAAAATCACGCAAACCATCCAAAGAAGAAATGTATATTAGTAAGCATACTATTTTATAGACACCTTTTCACATCTTCCTGGGAAAGTATATGTCTAAAGTTGTTTAATCCTACATCTTCCTCATGTGTTAATCTTTAAACTTTTTTAATTTAAAGCACTGATTTGTTGTTGTTATTTTTGGGGCCACACCTGGCGGCACACAGAAGTTACTCTTGGTTTTTCGTTCAGAAATGGCTCTGGCTTAGGGGACCATATGGGGTGCTGGGAATAGATCACAGGTCTATCCTGGGTCGGCCATGTGCAAGGCAAACACTCTACTGTTGTGCTATCTCTTTGGCCCCTAAAGCACTGATTAACAAAGTTACTCATAGTTGTGTTTTAGACATACAATACTTTGTTTGCTTGCTTTTTGTTTTAGTTTTCAGTCACACCGGTGATGCTCAGTGGTTACCATAATCAGTCCTAGGCTAGCACATGCAAGGCAAATGCTTTATGCCCAGCACACCGCTTCAGTCCCTTAGACATACAATACTTTAATACAAATTCCAACACATATCTGCCTCCCTCCATTAATATTTTCAGAGTCCATCCCCATACTTCCCACACACTTCAAGATTGCCATTATAGAGGCCAGAGCAGTGGTGTGGAGCAGTAAGGCATCTGTGGTTTGATCCCCTAGCATCCCATATGGTTCCCCAAGCCAGGATCCATTTCTGAGTACATAGCTAGGAGTAACCCCTGAATGTCACCAGTTATGGCCCAATAAAACAAAACAAAAGAAAACAAAAAAGACTGTTATTATAAAAGGAACCTTTTTAAGTTTGGGTGTTAAAGTTTTAGAGACTCATGATTTCAGTGTTGTTGTCTCCATGATTTGTGAAGGGTCATATTCTCTCCTCAATTAGTCGAGGCTTGATCCCCAAAGAGCTCCCAGAATGGGAAAGTAATTCCCATTCCCTTGTCCCCCAGGACAGGGAAGTGATTTAAGTAGTATCTATCCACAGCAAATAATCCACACAGGTGGGAGGGTAAAATAGGGTGAGAAGGTCTGACACAGAAACCTTTGTCAGCCTGCCAGTAGCTCCCCAAAACCAAGAACCTGTTAGCCAATAGCTGAAAAGACCCTGACTTCCCAGCTCATCCCTTATTTATTCAGATCTGAACAGCACCCCTCACCTGGAAGGTCATAGGTGAGAAAGCAGGCAGGGAAACATATCGAAGAGAAATATGATAGCCTCTATATGCTTAACAATTTCCCTTTCTTTAGTAAATGCTGTTGTATTACATAATTAACGATGGGTGGGGCTGGATGGCGGTGGATGGCGATGGATTTCTTTTTGCCATCCCAGGCCACGTGGCTCAGCAACCCCATGAACCGGCGAGTTTCAGGCCCAGGTGAAACGCGAAATCACTCACTCACAGGCAGGCGTCAGGAAGCAACAACTTTATTCATGCCCTATTCACCATATATGTGTGGCCTACTCATAACCTTTCAAGCATTCAGCCATTCTAGGCTAGCCCTGCGTCTTAACTCACTTTAGCCATCTTCAGGGCCAAAGGAAACGGCCAAAAGGGGGCCGAATTCCCTTGGCTAGCCCTGCGTCTTAACTCACTTCAGCCATCTTCAGGGCCAAAGGAAACGGCCAAAAGGGGCTCGAATTCCCTTGGTTCCAGCCTTATCTATCTTTTCCAAGACCCCTCCCAGGAATGGGAGGGTCTTGCAGGTAAGGTTACACCTACTATTCAGTTCCCAAGACCCCTCCCAGAAATGGGTGGGCCTCAGGTACACTACAAATGCAACATAACAGGATGAGAAAAATAATTAATAGGCACTATAAGTACAAAGGGAAAAACTAAGCTAACAAAGGGCAGCAGTTTGCACAGACACATTACAAGGAACAAGTAAAGAAAAACTTCTAAGCCTAAAAACAGTGTGTCCATAACCAGAAACATCAAGAAATCAACTATAAGCTCCAGAGATGATAGATCCATGATCCACTATGTACAAGATGAAGATTTCAAAATAAGGTCTTTAGAAAATTGAGTGACATGGTTGGAATTCAACAATCAAAGATCTAGTAGGTTATGGAGATCTCAATAAGTAATCGAAAAGTCCAACTGTAATCCAAAGTCAGAGATCCTCCGAAGAGATGCTGAAAAGGCTGTCCAGCAGGGGAGATGAAGTTTATTTTCCGTTCATCTTCAGGATGGCTAAGAAGCCCATTTTGGAGGCACAGATTTGAGTCCCCACCTGAGAGATGGTAAGTACACCCCCAAGTTCACTGGGGAGACAACTGTAATGTAAGATTAATAGGTGTCTGAGCTTAATCCAAGTTCTTCTTCCAAATGTAGAGTTCATACGGAAGTCGATGTCATATCCAAAAGTGTGATTTCTGAGTGCAGAGGCAGGAGTAACCTCTGAGCATCACTGCGTGTGGCTCAAAAACCAATAAAACAAACAGTACAGAGGAGTATGGCCGATGACTTAGAGATGGGAGCTTAAATCAAAACCAAAACAAAATGTTTCAGGTTGTGAATCTCCCAGTGTAAATAAATAAATTGAGGTGGATATCCAAAGTGGATAAAAACTCCCTTTGAACCAACAATTTTTCCTTATGATACTCCCAAGCAAAAACCCTGCCAAAAAGCAAGGAACATCATTTGAGATAATGATAACAGTACAACAAAACCACTAAACTAAAGTTGTTATAAGCAACAACCAATATGAAATACAAAGAAAATTCCTATAAGTAACAACTAAAATGGGGGAGAACAATAATTACAATAGACAGAAAAAGACTAGTGTCAACTATAAATCCAAGAATTACACTCAGAAGAAAAATATAAAATATGACTGTACAATGCAGGTCTGGAATGATAAAGCATCTGTAAATCTGAGAAATCCATCTATGGAAATTTGAGGAGTCCAGTTCATAACTGTCACAGGAAGAGAACCCCGCTGAGCTGAAGATCTCTTCCAAAGGCCAAAATCAGGAAGCTTGTAGCTGAGTATGGAGGAGATGATTTGAGGAGAGGGAGGAAATTCTGAAAGAGGAAGAGGGGGAGAGGGGAAAAGGACTGAAAGGAAGAATAAACTGGGGAAGAGAAAGTTAAGAAAATTGAACTATATACAAAACATACAAAACAAACAAACAAGAAACAAAACAGACAAACACACAATTAACATAATGGTGACCACCACACTCGCTCACACATCAAAAATCTAATCAAAATTTAATCAGAAATCTAATGGAATGGATCGAAAGGAAGCAAAAGAAAAACCAGTTGAAATGGTAAAAAAGTGGGCCGGGCGGTGGCGCTGGAGGTAAGGTGCCTGCCTTGCCTGTGCTAGCCTAGGACGGACCGCGGTTCGATCCCCCGGTGTCCCATATGGTCCCCCAAGAAGCCAGGAGTAACTTCTGAGCGCATAGCCAGGAGTAACCCCTGAGCGTCACAGGGTGTGGCCCAAAAACCAAAAAAAAAAAAACAAAAAAAAAAAAAAAAAAAGAAATGGTAAAAAAGTGCTTCAAAACATAATAGCTGGTGGACTAGGTAGAAGAACGACTTCATGACTTCGACAACTGTGAGTGAGCAGAACTTCTGTTGCCATAAGGAAAGATTCTCTCCTAGGCTTCGACCTAGGATCTGTGCAAAAGACAAGATCACTAATTACAGAAGACTGACTACAAAAAGTGTGATTGAACATCTTCTAGAACCATAACAAAAGACTCTATCCTAGACATTGTCCTATGACTCGTTGAATATCAAGATCTCTAGCTACAGAGAACTGAGTTTGTCATCTACAACTGAGCAAAAAGCTTCCTGGCACCATAAAAATACCTTGGGGTTCGAGAATGAGCATGTTGGAGCCCATAGTTGCTCCCATGACAGTATATTTTTAGGGTGGAGGAACTCTGTACCTCCTAGGCCAAGGGGATTCCCTCTAACTTCCTCAATATGTATTGTGCCTATGCAGAAAACAAAACAAAACAAAAACAAAAACAAAAAAAACACAAAGCCTTGCCACACCAGACCTTCTCCCCCACCTTTTTTTCTTGTGGTTGTGATTTTGAGGATGATATTTTGTTGTTGTTGTTGTTGCTGCTGCTGCTGTGCTGCTGTGTTTTTAGTCATTGCATGTTTTATTTTTTTTCCTTTCTTCTTCTGAATTGATATTTATAGCCTCTAGACAGATCCCCCAGTATTGTTTTTTTTTTTTTCATTTTCTCTTGTTTCTTTTTCCAACAGAACTAGAGAACTTGAATAATCTCGTTCTTTCTCATAACTTGAGGGGGAAAATGGTTCTCCCTCATAACTCGTTTCCTTAGGAACAACCAGTTTATTAACATTGAGTGAAAATAAGAAAAGATCAGACTTAAGCACAAAATCCAAAGTCAATGACAACAGAATCGATACTCAATCTACAGCAAGCTGTACACAAAGAAGATCTCTCACACTAGCAGTCCAAGGGGCAAAGCGGGGCAGTATGGGATGCATGTTGGGAACAGGGTTGGAGGGAGGACAACACTGGTGGTGGAAATGATCCTAATTCTTTGTCACTATGTACTTTGAATGTTACTGTAAAAGACTTGTAATTCACTATGATCACAGTAAAAATTATTAATAAAAAGAACTTCAAACTAAAAAATAATTTTTTCTAAATGTAGAGTAGAGCAGATATGAAAGAGAATTTCATGTACAATACAAACATGGAGAATCCTACTACAAATACTAAACAGAAACTATAATAATTGAGCACAGGTGAGGAGCACTGTAAAGTCAGCCCACATAAAAAAGTATTGTCTTGCCAAAATTAGGCATTCAACTTCCATCCTGAGAACTAAACTGAGGAAAATAAAACAATAATATTAGAATATAAAAATAAAAACTCGTTAGATAAATATACCTTAATAAAATGAACATTAATAGGATGTGAAAGTCTTCTTTCAGAAAATCCCTGTATAAAAATAAGATTATATAAAATTCATAAGTGTAGCTGCAAACTTGAGAAATTATAAATGCAAGACATAGATTCACCATGAAGTGGGTAGTCAATGTTTTCAAACCCTTTCTGCAATCATACCTGTGGAAAGAACCATTGAGCATTAATAAAAACTGAAAAGGAAGGGAAATGATTAGCTGGAAAAATCACATCATTAATTGTAGGTCTCCTAGAAGTATAAAAAAGAATGTATGCTGCTGTGGATTTCACTGACATGTTAGAGATTTTTTTGATCTTCTTGTCATCAAAATTGATCCATTGTTGTCATTCAGCAATTTTACAATATGATGTACAGTGTCTGTAGTAAACTGTACCATAATGGTTTGACACTGATGATAAGTTGTATTTCTCAATCTTGTCTTTATACTCAGGGGTGAATTCTGCTAAATTGAGGTCTTCTAAAGGAAAATCCACATAGGATTTTAATTTTAATTTGTTTTTCCATCAAAAGCAAAGTGTTTCAAATGAATTATCAGTACTGTGGCAGTTACCATATGTTACCATATGTAACAGGGATGAATGAACAAACATCTCATAAACCTCAGATTTTTGCTGGCATGTGAGGCACTGAAGTATGGATTTGAATCGTCCTTGAAAGAGAGCATAAATAACAGACTCGTAAAACTGTGTTCTTGTCCAGATTATTTAGAATTTTCAGTTTCCCTGGGCTGGAGCAGTGGCGCAAGTGGTAAGGCATCTGCCTTGTCCACACTAGCCTAGGATGGATCGCGGTTTGATCCCTCGGCATCCCATATGGTCCCCTGAGCCAGGAGTGATTTCTGAGCACAGAGCCAGGAGTAACCCCTGGGCATCACTGAGTGTACCCCTCCCCCCCAAATGAATTTTCAGTGGCCATGAGATGATTAGCTTTGTCTGTCGCAAAACTTTCTTTCAACAAATCCTGGTGTAGGTCATCTATGAGAAACACCAATAGTTCATGAGGGTCCTGCTGATTGTGTCCAGCAAACTGGCATTAAATAGACCAAGAGAAATGTTGAAACTTTCAGGGTTAATATATCTGTGATATCCATTTCCCATGGTTTTGATGATCTGGCCAAATTCTTCTGCTAATTTGCCGTTATGTCCCAGAGGATTTTTTCTGTTTACATTCTTTTTATAATAATCTTGATAAAAAAAAATACTGTGCCAGGTCTGAAATATTATACAGGCATTGCAATAAAGAGTTCATGTAGCAAGAGTTTCCTACATTTTGGAGCCCAGTTAGGACAGATTCTCTCCTGTAGTATCCTGTGGTATAGAGGCTTATCACCATTATCAGTTTCACTCAAGTGAGTGTTAAATCTTTGTTAACTGTTGTGGAGTTTTCAGCAATGTTACTGTTGTCAGTCTCAAATGTTTTGTATTTAATCTGAAGGAGAGTTTATAGTCACAGTAGTATGAACCTGATCATTTGTGCTTGCCCTATTTCTGACGAGACATAATGGGACCCAAAATTTCTTGGGAGGGTTGTCATCTAGAAACATAAGCATATCCTCTCCTTCTAAGGAGGAGATATCCAGCTATCCATTTATCATAATCCTTTATCCAAACAGGGTTATTGGTTGTTTCCTGTTTTTGAATGTTTCTTTAAAATGTCTTTCAGCTGCAGTGTAAGATTCCCCTTGGGGTAAATTCAAGTAGTTTAATGCTAATAGAATCGATGATAACAGGTCTGTTGGTGGTAAACCTCTTTTTTCTTTTCTTTTTGTAATTGAGATTTTAAGGTTGTAGGGGTCTTGTCCACAATGAATTGTCTATGACAGGTATGGGGTATTCTTTTTATGTGTTTTATCTGCCACTCCTTACAAAAGAATTAAGAAGTTTTGCTAATGTAGGCAGGCCCATTATCAGTTTTTATAGAATATGGAATTCCTACCACAGATAAACACCGCAGAAAGAAACTACAGACTACTTTATCCCTTTGAAATAATATAGGTATTGCCCATATGCCACAGACTACTCAGTCGTTGAAGGGCAGTGCTAGGGTCCTCCTCAGTAGACAGGTGGGCAAGGGTTCAGCATGACAAAAGCCTCTAAGTGTTGGGTCCTGGAAAGTGGCTAAGAGCTTTGGCCTGAGCCTCTGCTACAGAGCAACTGCATTTATTTCTCTAGGTTATTTATACATCTAACAGAAGGATATTGGCAAAAATCAAAATACATCAATTTACAAGTTCCTCGTTTCAACACATATTAACAATTTTCTAGGCATGCTGGCCTTATCAAGAATCAGATCTATTTTTTGTTTTTTGTTTTTTAGGGCCACACCCATTTGATGCTCAGGGGTTACTCCTGGCTAAGCACTCAGAAATTGCCCCTGGCTTGGGGGGACCATATGGGACACAGGGGAATCAAACTGCGGTCCTTCCTTGGCTAGCACTTGCAAGGCAGACACCTTACCTCTAGCGCCACCTCACGGGCCCCAGATTCACCATTTTAAATCTATGTCTGGGGGTCCAGGTTTAGGTCTCCAATCATGTACTGCTTTGGTCCAAGCCTTCCACAGCCTTCTTTGCTTTTTTAGTAAATCCTTTTGTTACTGTGTAAGATGACATTTAAGAGGCATTGCTCTTTTTAATCTTTCTAAAAAAGGGCAATTTATAAGACACTATTTTTCCTTCACGCACCACTCCTCTGTTACCAGCCTCATTATACACCTCTATAGGGTAAGGGATCAGGTATAGTTAATCCTATGCTAAGTGGGCCATAGTCTAGTCCTATTGGTGGTTCCCATCATTTGCCCTGTATTAGATATAACCATCATGTGCCTTACTTTTTCTTAGGAACATAAAAAAGTCCTGTTTTCTTTACCTGATCTATTTCTGCCTTATTATAGGGACACTCATATGAATCTGTCACAGTACTTAAAGTGTCTCCAGCTGTCAGGTTTTTTGTTACAGGTTTTTCCCTAGATTCTTCTGAGAGATTCTTCTACTTGTAACTGATCCAAACTTGTGGCTAAATGATTCTCACTTTTATTATTCTTAAGAATATTAGTGATAATGCCTTCCGTATTCTTTTTCCCATTAATAGCTAAAGCAATTATTGGGAAAAGAATATGGGAGGCATTACTTTTCCCAACTTTAAACTGTATTACAAAGCAATATTTATCAAAACAGCATGGTATTGGAATAAAGACAGACCCTCAGATCAGTGGATTAGGCTTGAGTACTCAGAGAATGTTTCCCAGACATACAATCACCTAATCTTTGATAAAGGAGCAAGAAATCCTAAATGGAGCAAAGAAAGCCTCTTCAACAAGTGGTGTTGGCACAACTGGCTAGCCACTTGCAAAAAAAGTGAACTTAGACCCCCAGCTAACATCATGTACGAAGGTAAAATCCAAATGTATTAAAGACCTCGATATCAGACCTGATACCATAAGGTATATAGAAGAACACATAGATAAAAACACTCCATGACATTGAGACTAAAGGCATCTTCAAAGAGGAAACTGCACTCTCCAAGCAAGTGAACACAGAGATTAACAGATGGGAATATATTAAGCTGAGAAGCTTCTGCATCTCAAAAGAAATAGTGCCCAGGATACAAGAGCCACCCACTGATTGGGAGAAACTGTTCACCTAATACCCATCAGATAAGGAGCTAATCTCCAAAATATACAAGGCACTGACAGAATTCTACAAGAAAAAAACATCTAATCCCATCAAAAAATGGGGAGAAGAAATGGACAGACACTTTGACAAAGAAGAAATACAAATGGCCAAAAGGCACATGAAAAAATGCTCCTCGTCACTAATCATCAGGGAGATGCAAATCAAAACAACTATGAGGTACCACCTCACACCCCAGAGATTGGCACACATCACAAAGAATGAGAACAAGCAGTATTGGCAGGGATGCGGTGAGAAAGGAACTCTTATCCACTGCTGGTGGGAATACCGACTAGTTCAACCTTTGTGGAAAGCGATATGGATATTCCTCCAAAGCCTGGAAATTGAGCTCCCATATGACTCAGCTATACCTCTCCTAGGAATATACCCTAGGAACACAAAAATACAATACAAAAATTCCTTCCTTACACCTATATTCATTGCAGCACTATTTACCACAGCAAGACTCTGGAAACAACCAAGATGCTCTTTGACAGATGAATGGCTAAAGAATTAGTGGTACATATACACAATGGAATATTATGCAGCAGTCAGAGAGATGAAGTCATGAAATTTTCCTATACATGAGAGAGAGAGAGACAGACAGACAGACAGACAGACAGACAGACAGACAGACTGGTTTCACTCATGTATGGGTTTTAAGAAAAATGAAAAACATTTCTCAACAGTTTTCAGAGACAAAAGAGAGCAGGGCTGAACATTACAGCCCACCTCATGAACCTCACCACGAAGAGTGATGAGTTTAGTTAGAAAAATAACTACATTGAAAACTATCCTAACAATGAGAATGTATGAGGGAAACATAAAGCCTGTCTACAGTACAGGTGGGGCGGGATGGGGAGGAGGGATATTTGGGACATTGGTGATGGGAATGTTGCACTGGTGATGGGGGTGTCATCTTATATGACTGAAACCCAACCACAATTATGTTTGTAACCAAGGTGTTTAAATAAAAATATTTTTTTAAAAAAGAATATTAGTGATAGCTTTTAAGCAAAATTCCTTGATTTTCTGCTAAAGGCTTTTTTCTTAAAAAGTCATTTTTTGAAGTTTTTCTGTGATTTGTAAAATCATTAACGTACTCTCAAATGATTATGTTATGGGTTTCTATAGAACCTAGTGTTCATAGGTAACTGTAGCATGGAATTAAACAAAAACAATTATCATTGTTTCAAGAAGCAGTACATGATGTGGGGAATATTTTCTTGCTTTGGGACCACCTGCAACTATTCCAGGAGACTAACTTCCATGTAGCTTTTGCCTCAGGTCCCAGAGCATGGCTTTTGCCATGTCATGCAGACTCCACTGGAGCTGCCATGGCTCCCATATAAATCAAGAATATGTGTCCACCACAACATGCAGATAAGGATTTTTTGAAAAAAATATGTATAAGTAACATCCATCTGCCAAAGTTTGTTAGTCTGTAAACCTCTTGGGTTTGCTCCTGCAATTTTTTTTGTTAATGATGCACAGATGGTGCAGTTTTCTCCAATTTTTCTGGCCTGCCTCTATGGAATCTGATAATTCACATGTAGATGGCATGCATTTGTATGAAGAGCTGAGTGTTCTTATAAGGGAGTTATAAAAATAGTCATTGCTAATAGGTCAGCAGTTTTATTCTCTTGAGCCAAGGTCCTGGTAATCCTGAGTGGGATCTAATATGAGTGATGAAGATGGGCTCAGTCTGTTTCTGGAGAATCTGCTGTAACTGTTTAAGTAAATTCTGTATTATCGGATTATTGGCATTGAGGAAGGTGATGGTTATGGCATGGCACAGACCTGCCACATAAGGAAAGTCATGTACAATATTACATGGTCTTGGTATGTGGGAGAATAAATAAATCAGGATAGTTAATTCAACTTATTGTGCTGACTTGTATTCAATATTTACAGTTATATTAATTTTATCCCCAGTAATACCTCTGTTCCCATTTTGAGATCTGTTGATATAAAAAACCTGGGCATTGAGTATAGGAGAAGACCAAATTTTTTTTTAAATGTCCCAAGCCTTTTCTGCTGGGTAGTGGGAAGAGATTTCTCCTGAGAAGTCCAAAAGAGCTCTTTAGAAAGATTCATTAAGAGGCAGGATTGATTCAATTTCCTTTTTTGGTATTACTAAGACTATTGTGTCTGGGTCAAAACTAAGCAAAGAAACAATTCTGAGTCTTGCTTTGATGATAAGTTCTGAAATCCTTTCTAAATAGGACACCACTGAGGGAGATTGTTTATTATGTAAATAAACCCATTCCAAAGGTCTGGATAGTTGTGTCATCACAGCTGTGGGGGACTCGATTGTTGAGAAGACCAACAGAACACTTTTTCTCCAGGTACAAACCTGGAAAGATAGGATTTTTGAAGTCTGTTTAAGACAAAATCCAATTCTTTCTGGGTGGCAGGGGTTAAATTTAAGGTGAAGTCTTCCTCCACAGTTTGAAAGAGATTAGTCAACTCTGCATTAGAGATTCTGAGTGCAGGACAAACCTAGTTAATATCAACTACAAGGTTTTGGAAATCATTAAGGGTTCTAAGGTTTGTTGATTAATGGAATTATTTTTTGCGGGCATATAAAAGTTTAATCTAGAATGAAGCCCAAGTATTGAAATGGTGGTGTAGTCTGCAATTTTTTTCTGAAGCTACTTTTAGTCCTGATGCTTGTAGACAGTTAATAACAAAAGAATACAAATTCTGTAAATCTGTCTCATTGTTCTTTGTCAACAATATGTCATAAGTATAATTTATAATCATTGCATAAGGGAACTTTTCACAAGCAGGGCTCAAGATCTTATCAACAAAAAACTAACACATTGTTGGGGAGTTTGTCAAAACCTGGGGCAAGACCTTCCACTGAAAATGTCTACATCATTGAGTATTATTAAGAGAAGAAATAAAAAATGTGAAATGTTTTCTATCATATGGGTGAATAGGGATATAATAAAAGCAGTCTTTTAGATAAATTACTATCAATGGCCAGTCCTTCGGAATAACTACAGGTTATTCTAAAGGGTAAACAAGTCTGCAATTTGCCCCCCAGGGGATCATGGTTAAATTCACAGCTCTAAGATTCATCAAAAGTCTCCGTTTCCTGGATTTTTGGAATAGTAAATATGGGAGAATTCCACTGAGAAATGAAGTTTCAATATGTTCCAATTTCAGCTGCTCATCCACTAATTCTTTCAGCACCTTTAATTTATCAGCTTTAAGGGGCCACTGACCTGTCCATATTGGTTCATCAGACTCCCAATATATTTTTATTGGTGCTGGATTTTTAATGGCAGTGGCCCCTAGTATCAATGTGATGTTAGCTTCATAAAAACTATTTAGGACTGTTTCTGATTCTTCAATTTTATGAAAGAGCCTGCAGAGGATTGGTAGAAGTTCCTCTTGAAAGGTTTGAAAGAATTTGTTAGTGAATCCATCTGGACCTGGGCTTTTGTTTTTGGGAAGACTCTTGATGACCATTTAAATTTCCTCAGTACTGATGGATCTATTTAGATATGTTAGATCATCCCTGTCTAACTGTGGAAATTATGAGTTCAAGAATTTCTTCCAGGTTTTCATGTTTTGTGGCATAGAGTTTCTCAAAGTAGTCTCTAATTACCCTTTGAATCTCTGCAGTATCTTTGGTGATCTCCCCCTTTTCATACCTAATTTGGTTTTGACACCAATATTTTAGTAACTACACACAATATGATGATGTTGGGCCATAGTCTGCACGTGACTTTTTTTGTTTTGGCTTGTTTTGTTTTTGTTTTGGGGTCATACCCAGCAGTGCTCAGGGATTACTCCTGGCTCTACACTCAGAAGTTGCTCCTTGCAGGCTCGGGGGACCATATGAGATGCTGGGATTCAAACCACTGTCCTTCTGAGTCTAAGGCAAACACCCTGCCGCTGTGTTATCTCTTCGGCCCTACACATGACTTTTTAAACAAATTTATGTCTTTCATCTCAAGGTGTTCATAGAATGAGACATTTATTCCAAGTAAAAGGACTGAGCCCAGGTTAACAAAATTACTCCAGATAATCTTTGAGGCATGGATTGTGGGTTTGTTGCATGGAGGCGTGGGTTTGGTCATTCATCCTCTGATTCAGCACTAGTATGAGTTCACCTGTGGACTTAGTACTGGCAGTTGTTCACTAGTGGTTGATGTAGGAGTAGGGCTGTGTGTTGCTAAATTTTTGTCTTGAGCCTTAGTGTTAGCAGGGTAAAGGCCTTTATTTTTGATAGTGGGTGTTGATTTACCAGCCTGTACTGGGGTTTGAGTCTTCATCAGATAAAGGCCATTATTTTTTGTAGTGGTAGTAGATTCACTGTTCCTAATCTTTCTATCTCTTAAACACCAGCCAATCAATAAGCTTACCAGGACGATATTTGCCAAGATTGAAATTCCAGATAAGATTAAGAATGTTTATCAGAGAGCTATGTAATTATATACTTTTGTTGGCAATGTGGACCACCGCCAACCTACAACAAAAACTTTCCATAATGCCGAACCAATCTGTTTGAGTCCATGGAATTAACCACATAAGCCATCTGAAGATTGCCAAGGGAAATTTCTAAGAAAGCGTTTCACTTACAGTTGTTGAGGTTGGTGTGCAGCGTGTCTGGGTCACATTCTCTCCTAGATTGGCCAAGGCTTGATCTCCAATGAGCTCACAGAATGGGAAATTGATTCCTATTCCTGAACAGGGAAGCGATTTCGGTAGTATCTACCCACAGTAAATAATCCACACAGACAGGAGGGTAAAAAAGAGCGAGAAGGTTCGACACAGAATCCTTCATCAGCCTGCCAGCAGCTCCCCAAAACTAAGAGCCTGCTAGCCAAATGCCGAAAGGACCCTTACTTCCCAGCTCATCCCTATTTATTCGGATCTGAACAGCGCCCCCCACCTGGAAGGTCATAGGTGGGAAAGCAGGCAGGGAAACAAATACTGAAGAGAAATACTCTGAAAGCCTAGTCTACATATTTAACAGGTTTGGATTTTTTTTCCCTTTCTTAACATCACCTATGCACCCAAATCTTTCTTGGCCCCTGACACAGTTATTTCACACCTGTCTTTCTCCTCATCATCTCAATTTCTTTCCTTCTCACTATACTCTGGGACCAAGTGTGTTCTAAAATCACCCCATTTAAGACACTGCATTTTTTTTATGAAGTTATTTTTTTAATTTATTTTACTGAAACCCCGTGTGATATGCAGTCTTTCATAGTTGAATTTTAGATATACAATGGGTCAGGGTCCTTCCCACCACCAGTGTCAACCTCCCTACACCAATGGGCCCAGAGTGCATCCTATCCCACCACCCTCACCTCCCTGGCTTGCCAGTGTAACAGGCCCCTTTGAGTTTAGATTGTTAAAGTTTAGGTCCCTTAATTCTATTATTGTTGACTTTGTCTTGTATATTTAGTTATGTTCTTATTTATTTCCCTGCCACTTGGCCCTTGACCTCAGCCTTTCTTTCTTTATTTCCTCTTAGTTTTATAGAAAAATGTGGGAATATGTGTTAAAATAATCTGTGTCCCGAGGTCATATGAAAAAGGTGGGATCCCCAATTTAAAAGATAAGAGATAATTCACATTGGTCTCAATAAAAATTATAAAGAAAGATAAGAGATAAAAATATAATAATAAAGGTGTATGTGGAAGGTTTTTGTTTTGTTTTTCTATTTTCATAGACATAGCAAAATATGGTGGAAAACAGAAAGGAAAAACATTTGGCTTAAAAACAGGGAGACCTTAATCATGAAGCATCCTGGCATAAAACCAACTACAAGCTCTGGGCATAGTAAAATGTCTAATTCCCCAAAGTCTTTCTCAGTGGTCTCACTAAAAGCTCTTCACAATCATGGTTGTTGCAGTCAAATTTCTGTACAGAGATCCTGGTTTTTGTACAGAATCTATTTGAAGTCAAGGTGATATGGAGCATCTTGTGGTTTCACTCATCATTAGGTGGCAATGCTTCATGCAGCTATTATTAATACAAGATGTAAGTGATATCTTCTTATCCATCTTCTGACTTACTTGATTCAGTATAACTTACAGTTCCATTCTTGTTGCAGCAAATTCCATGATTGCACTATTTCTTAGAGCTACATAGTATTCCATTGTATATATGTACCACTTATTCATGTTACACTCATCTGTTGCTGATTCCAACTCTTAGCTGTTATACTGAGCTCTGTGAAGATGTGTGCAAACATTCTTGCTATCTTGGGGATAGATACACTAAAGTGAAATTGCTGTTTAATAGGACAGGTATGATTCTGAGTTTACTGAGAACACTCCATACTGTTTTCCATTTTCCATAACTTATTCTATGATTGATTTTAACTTATGTAAAAATTCTAGAAAAATAGCACAAAATGGAGATAGTGCTTTTGCAACTAACGAAATATTAATAGAACATGATATATACCCATTAATTATTACATATTAAATGTGACACTATGCTAATATTATTTAACTCTAAATGAGATAAAATTTATTGCGCATGCATTACAAATTTAAAAAAATTGAAAATTAGTGGTTTCACAATTTTTTATGAAATTATTTATACCCATTTTATTGCTTTATTTAATCATATGGTTACAGAATTGTTCATAGTAGAATTTCAGTCATAGAATGTACACCACTCTTCACCAGTGCACCTTTTTTTCCAACAATATTCCTCATTTTTCTCCTCCCACCTCCACCTTTTCTGGGGAAGGTATTTTGCTTCTCTCTCTCTCTCTCTCTCTCTCTCTCTCTCTCTCTCTCTCTCTCTCTCATCCTTTCTCCTACTCATTCTCAAGGACTGTGGTTTTCACTTTTGTTAGTGAATGCCACACATGTTACTTTATCCTCATTCAGCATCCAGTTCTTGTCCAGAGTGATCAGTTCCAACTATCATTGCCATAATGCACCCTTTACTACCTTAACTTCACCCATTGCTATTTGTGGCAAGATTCCTACCATGGACTTCCTTCTGACTCTCATTTCTATTTCTGGATATTTCTCATATTTTTCATCTGGACATTATTACCATATTCTCTTTTATTTTTCTTAAATGCCACAGATGAGTAAGACTATTCTATATGTTTCTTTCTTCCTCTATTTCTTTCAGTTAGCATAATAGTCTCATGTCGATCCATGTATAGAAAAATTTCATGACATAATTTTTCCTAATAGCTGCATAGTATTCGTATTCCATTGTGTAGATGTACCACAATTTATTTAGACACTCACCTGTTGTTGGGAACCTGGGTTGTTTACAGATTCTGGCTATTTTATTTTATTTGGGGATATCACACCTGGTGGCACTCAGGCATTACTCCTGGCTTTGCACCCAAAATCGCTCCTGACAAGCTCGGGGGAAAATATGGTATGCTGGGAATCAAATGGGGATCTGTCCTGTGTTGGCCACATGCAAGGCAAAGGCCCTACCATTGTGCTATAGCTCCAATCCCATAGATTGGCTATTTTAAATAGCTCTACAATGAGCATAAGAGTGAGAGGGTGTTTTGTATTGTATTTTTGTGTTCTTAGGGTATAACACTAGGAGTGGTATTGCTGGATCATATGGGAGTTCAATTTCCAGGGTTTTATTTATTTATTTATTTTATTTATTTTTTTTTGGAATATCCATATTGTTTTCCAGAAAGGCTGAAATAGACAGCTTTCTCATCAGCAGTAAATAAAAGTTCCTTTCTCCTCACATCCATGCTAGCACTGGTTGTTGTTTTTGTGATATGTGCCAGTCTCTGTGGATATTGGGTGAATAGTTTCTCCCATTCTATGGGTGGCCTGTGTATCCTAGTCATTATTTCCTTTGAAGTGCAGAAGATTCTTGGTTTAATGTACCATATTTTCTGGCATATAAGACAACATTTTAACCCATGAAAATTTCTTAAAATTTTGGGGTTGTTTTATATGCTGGTATACGGCATGCTGAAACTTATTCCAGCTTCAGGGAAGAGTGATCGGCCACACTCTACAGGTGCTAGGTGTCATCTTTCAGTCCTTTGCTTGTCCTGATTTATCTTTCAGGGTACACAAAGGAGCTGAGTTACTGAGCACCACATCTTATCCAGCTGCCGGGTATGTGGCTTTCCAGTGCTTAGTCCTCTGTCCAGCTTTTATGGGACACAGAGGAGGCAATCTGTTCACATACTTTGACAGCTTTTCCCATTGTCTAATCATTTGTTTTAAGGTTCTTTTAAGATCTCTTTTGTTGTATGGAGTTGTTCTTTAAACATTCTTCACAGATCATCTCTAAAGTATTTATCAGAGAGGCTATATAATCTTCTTATATATATATATATATATACTTATATATATACTTCTTAGGTGTTTGGAGCTGCCATCTTCATTCTTTACACATTGTAGTGTTCTACAATATTTCCCCATTATAACCTTTTTAGTGTGGTGTTTTTTATGCGTTGTGCTGGGGTTCACTGACCAAAGAAATGTGTGGTTGTGGAGATGAGTTCTGAGGCCTTGTTCTTCTCATTGTGCTGTTCTTGCCATTTCTGTACAGGCAGGTGGAGAGTGCCTGCCTTGCACAGCTCCTGGGCAAGTCCAGGTTACCACGTTGTTCTGATCTCACTGGGTCTATGCAGTCGAATAGGCCCACTAAAATTTTAAGTATCTTAGGATGAATAGCAAGATTATTAGAGGATGCCCGAGAATCAACCTTTAGTCTTGAAAACTCAAGTGGATATAATGAAAAAAATATCCAAAGAGGAAAGATATATTAGTAAGTTAATTAATTTCTCAGAACCTACCCTTTTCTTATTAGAAAACAATTTCAAAATTTATCTAGTCCTATAATTTAATCTTATCTTATGCTATTATCAATTTTATTTATGTGCAAACATTCTATAAAAAGAGCATAATATAAATTATATTTGATATTGGTTTTTTTTTTTTTTTTTTTTGGTTTTTGGGTCACACCTGGCAGTGCTCAGGGGTTATTCCTGGCTCCAGGCTCAGAAATTGCTCCTGGCAGGCACAGGGGACCATATGGGGCGCCAGGATTCGAACCGATGACCTCCTGCATGAAAGGCAAACGCCTTACCTCCATGCTATCTCTCCGGCCCCTGATATTGGTTTAAAATTTAAACTAACAAGTAATAATGAGACAAGTATTGGAACAATGTATAACTGATACTCAACCATAAATAATTTTTATATGTGTATCTCATAACTGTTCAAATAAATTTGAACTAACAAGGCTCAGAAATTCAAATTTGAAAGTTAATTTTTTTTTTTTTTGGTTTTTGGGCCACACACATTTGACACTCAGGGGTTATTCCTGGCTATGCAATCAGAAATTGCTCCTGGCTTGGGGGAACTATATGGGATGCCGGGGGATCAAACCTTGGTCCATCCTACGCTAGCGCTTCCAAGGCAGACACCTTACCTCTAGCGCCACCTCTCCGGTCCCGAAAGTTAATTTTTTACAATATAATTTTCCCTCTTTAACGTTTATTTTGAAATAATTCAGGATGAAAGAAAAAATGCAAATCTTATACATGTAAATTAATACATACTATATAAAACCCAGCTTCCAATAAACAAAAACCATTCAAAGGTAAAAGGCACATATTAGTAAATTAATTAAAATAACTTTTATGCCCATAATTTAGAAATCAGTGTAGATAAATCTTGTTTATTTATTAATAATATCTATTTTGTAATTAATTTTAAGAACCTTTATTCTTGGAAATGAACAGTAGCATGAAACATAAGTATTAGTATTATTAATAAAATAAGTCAGTTGGACTATATATGTTAAAATTATATCAAATTTTAAAGAATATCTAAAATTTTATAATGTATTAATTTTTAAAATAAAATATGTTCTATGTATTTATTATAAATGCGAGCCAGTTGCTTTACAATATAAAATTTTTCTTTTTTCTATTTCTATTTAGCTCAGGATGAAGAACAAGATGAAACTTATGTTCATGAGCTCCAAGACACATTATTTGAAACACAGCTTCAAGTAAAAAAGCAAATAATAGAAAAAGGAAACAGTGATATTTGTAAGTATAATAACTATAAACATCCTCCTCCATATTTTCCTGTTTGTAGGACTGTTAGAGTTTCTGTCTTAATCTGATTTATGCCTAACTCTTTAGCTATGGAATGAAGTATAGACTGTCACTAAAAAATAAAACAAATGTAAATGATCTTTAAAACTATTTTTATTGAGTTTGTTCTTATAATACTATATATTTTCTTCATTAAAATTATTTCTTTTATAAATGACAAAATGTAATATAATGAATTATTCTGTACTATTATACTTTAAAATTTACATTAAATAGATAAATTTTAAAATGTAAAATTTAGTAAGAGTAAAGATAATTTAAAAAAATGTTAAGAGAGGGCTGAGTAGGGCCCAGCAAAATCGCTCTCCTAGAGGTGCCCAAGCTGAAAGTCAAGAAAGACTAAGTGAGTAAAAAACGGCTGTCAGCAGTGCCCTGGCAGAAAGGCATATCCTTAGTCTGTGAAGGTAGGTGGGAGGAATCTGCCACTGTCACGTGCTCTTTCTAACTAATGAACCCCACCATAACACACAAAAAAGATCACACTACAAACGTGACAATGGGGAAATCTTGCAGGCAAACACCATGCACAGAGAATAAAAATGATAGCTCTGATGACCCAAAAATATTAACAACCTGATTAATCTCTCAGATAAGAAGTTTAGAATATTGATGAGGTGAGCTGTAACTTCCAGCCCTTCTCTCTTTTGTGTCTGAAAATTATTATTCCAAGAATGTCTTTCATTTTTCTTAAAATCCATAGATGAGTGAGACCATACTGCATTTTCTCTCTCTCTCTCTCTGACTTATTTCACTCAGCATAATAGATTCCATGTACATCCATGTATAGGAAAATTTCATGACTTCATCTCTCCTGACAGCTGCATAATATTCCATTGTGTATATGTACCACAGTTTCTTTAGCCATTCATCTATTGAAGGGCATCTTGGTTGTTTCCAGAGTCTTGCTATGGTAAATAGTGCTGCAATGAATATAGGTGTAAGGAAGGGATTTTTGTATTGTATTTTTGTGTTTCTAGGGTATATTCCTAGGAGTGGTATAGCTGGATTGTATGGGAGCTCGATTTCCAGTTTTTGGAGGAATCTCCATATCGCTTTCCATAAAGGTTGAACTAGATGGCATTCCCACCAGCAGTGGATAAGAGTTCCTTTCTCTCCACATCCCCGCTAACACTGCTTGTTCTCATTCTTTGTGATGTGTGCCAATCTCTGTGGTATGAGGTGGTGCCTCATAGTTGTTTTGATTTGCATCTCTCTGATGATTAGTGATGTAGAGCATTTTTTCATGTGTCTTTTGGCTATTTGTATTTCTTCTTTGTCAAAGTGTCTGTCCATTTCTTCTCCCCATTTTTTGATGGGATTAGATTTTTTTTTCTTGTAAAGTTCTGTCAGTGCCTTGTATATTTTGGAGATTAGCCCCTTATCTGATGGGTATTGGGTGAATAGTTTCTCCCACTCAGTGGGTGGCTCTTGTATTCTGGGCGCTATTTCCTTTGAGGAGCAGAAGCTTCTCAGCTTAATATATTCCCATCTGTTAATCTCTGCTTTCACTTGCTTGGAGAGTGCAGTTTCCTCCTTGAAGATGCCTGTAGTCTCAATGTCCTGAAGTGTTTTGCCTACGTGTTGTTCTATATATCTTATGGTTTCAGGACTGATATCAAGCTCACCACAAACAGGGATGAGTTTTGTTGGAGAAATAACTACATTTCAACATATCCTAATAATGAGAATGTATGAAGGAAATGGAAAGCCTGTCTAGAGTACAGGCGGGGGTTGGGTGGGGAGCAGGGAGACTTGGGGCATTGGTGATGGGTGTTCTTTACATGACTGAAACACAAACAACACAATCATGTATGTAATCAAGGTGTTTAAATAAAATATATTAAAAATAATAATAATAAACAAAAAATAAAAGTAATTATAAAAAAAAAGAAAAAGGAGCACCTGATGTTTACTATTTTTAAATGCAGTAAAAGGTCACCATAAGCTGTAAAAGTTAGCAATCACAGAAGCTAGTCTTTGTACCAAATTTCTTTCATTGAATTTTATCCATACTGGTAAGAGTACCTTATATTTTATGTAATGATCTGTAGATAGCAATTGACTCACTCTTCTATGCTTTCTGTGCCAAAAGCCTTTAAAATGTGTTCTGTTCTTACCAAGTAATATTTGTGAAGAAAGAAAGACTATATAAAATTAAATAAAAATATATAGATGGTTAAATAAATACTATTTCTTGATAATCAGTAAAAAAAAAGAAGTTTAGAATAAAAATATGGAGGATCCTCATGGAAATAACAACATATATATTTCTAGATGAACAGAACACAAAGATAGAAATCAGAAAACTCCAAACTGAAATAAAAGATCTGAAAAACATGGTAGCTGAACTGAAAACCTCAATGGAAAGCCTCTCCAACATGGTAACAGCAGCCGAAGACAGAATCAGTGAACTGAAAGATGAAATGCAGAACACCAAACAGCAGAAGAGACTGGAAAAGAAACTTAAGACAAATGATCAGACAGTGGAAAAAATATTCAAGGAATGTGAACAGATGAAAATAGAAGTCTTTGATAAACTCAGCAGAAACAACATAAGAATCATTAGAGTCTCAAAGGCTCAGAAAGCAGATCCCCAGGAAGAATCAACAGTCAAAAACATCATCACAGAGAAATTTCCAGAGCTAAAGACTGCATGCAATCAAATCCTGCATGTCCGAAGAGTATCAACTAAAAGAGACCCAAAGATAAACACCCCAAGACACATCCTAGTCACAATGACGAATCCTACAGATAGAGATAACTGAAAGCAGCAAGATTAAAAAAGGGAAATTACATTTAAAGGAGCATCCATAAGATTTACAGCAGACCTGTTCCAAGAACTCTCAAGGCCAGAAGACAATGGCAGAATATTGTGACAAGACTAAAAATGAAGGCTTCACCTAGAATATTGCACCCAGGCCAACTCATCTTTAGGTTTGAAGGAAGGATACATAGCTTCACGGATAAGCAATAGCTCAGAAACTTTACAGATGCAAAACCAGCTTTAAAGGAAAAACTGAAAGGTCTACTTTAAGACAAGAGGACCTGCAGACACAGCAAAATTATAAACAGAGATGACATTAAATCTAGTGACAATCATCTCCCTCAATGTCAATAGTCTAAATGCATGAGTTAAGAAACACAGAGTAGCTAAATGGATCAAAAAGATGAATCTAATCCTCTGCAGCCTACAAGAAAAACACCTGAATAGTCAGGACAAACATAAACTCAAAATCAAAGGCTGGAGGAAAATCATCCAAGTAAAAAACACTGTGAAAAAAGCTGGGGTAACCATATTAATATCAGATGACACAAACTTTAGACCCAGAAAAGTTGTAAGGGACAAAGATGGACACTTTATACTAATAAAGGAATATGTGCAACAGGAAGAAATCACATTACTAAACATATACATACACAATGAGAGACCAGCAAAATATCCAGTACAATTATTGACATATTTGAAAGGGACATCAATAATAACACAATAATTGTGGGAGACCTCAACATGGCCCTGTCAACACTTGATAGGTCAACCAGACTGCAACCCAACAAAAATATACTAGCCCTGAAAAGAGAAATGGAAGAAAAAAGGCCTATTATATATATGACACTGCATTTCCAAAAACCTGGATACACACTCTTCTCCAATGGACATGGGTCATTCTCCAGGAGAGACCACATGCTGGCACATAAAATATACCTCCATAAAATCAAGAGGATAGAAATTTTGTAGACTACCTTTATTGACCACAAGTCTCTAAAATTAGATGTGAACTACAAAGGGAAACAGAAGAATTTAACAATTAAACAACCTGCTACTGAACAACCAGTGAATCTGAGATAAAAACAAAGAGGAAGTCAAAACTGTCCTGGAAACAAATGACAATGAAGACACGAAACAATCAGAATCTGTGGGACACAGCTAAAGCAGTACTGAGAGGAAAATTTATATCTTTGCAAGCACACATCAGGAAGGAAGAAGGAGCATACCTGAATAACCTAATGACACAGCTTATAAAATTAGAAAAAGATCAACAAAAGGTACCAAAAATAGGAAGACAGAAGGAAATAACAAAGCTTAGAGCAGAAATAAATGAAGTAGAAACTCAAAATCAATCTAAAAGATTAATGAAGCAGAAGTTGGTTATTGAAAAATAAACAAGATTGATAGACCATTGGCAAAACTCACAAAGAAAGAGAGAGAAACTTGATAGATAACCCATACTAGAAATGAAAAGGGTGAGATCACTACAGATATTGCAGAGAATCAAAGAGTAATCAGAGACTACTTTGAGAAATGCTATGCCACCAAATATGAGAGCCTGGAAGAAATGGATAAATTCTTGGACTCAGAACCTTCCACAGTTGAATAAGGAGGATGTAGCATATCTAGATGCCCCCATAACCATTGAGGAAATTAAAATGATAATCAAATGTCTTTCCCAAAACAAAAGCCCAAGCCCATCTGGATTCACTAATAAATTTTTTCAAACTTTTCAAGAGGAACTACTACCAATCCTGCCCAGGCTCATTCATGAATTTGAAAAAACGGAAACTTTTCTAAACTGCTTTTATGAAGCCAACATCACCTTGATACCAAAACCAGACAGAGATGCTGCCAAAACAAAAAATTACAGACCAATATCCCTGATGAAGACAGATGCAAATATATTTAACCAAATCCTGGCAAATAGGATCTAATGCCTCATCAAGATGATCATTCACTACAATCAAGTTTTAACGTCTAAAAATCTATCAACATCACAGAAGACATCAACAAAAAGAAAAAAAATTAAAATCACATAATCATATCAATAGACACAGATAAAGCATTTGATAAGGTTCAACACCCATTATTGATAAAAATTTCAGCAAGATGGGAATGAAAGGAACCTTTCTCAATATAGTTAAGGCCTTCTACCACAAGCCAATGGCAAATATTATCCTAAATGGAGAAAAACTAAAAGCCTTTCCTCTAAATTTTGATACAAGACAAGGCTGTCCTCTCTCACCACTTCTATTCAACATAGTACTCTAAGGACTAGCTATAGCAACTAGGCAAGAAAAAAATATAAAGGTAATCCAGATAGAAAAGGAAGAAGTCAAGTTCTCACTGTTTGCAGATGACATGATACTCTACTTAGAAAACCCTAAAGACTCTACCAGAAACCTTCTAGAAAAAATGGCTTTATTTAGCAATATGGAAGGCTACAAAATTAACACACAGAAATCAATGGCCTTTTCATACACCAATAATAAGAGGGAAGAAGTGGACATTAAGAAAACAATCTATTCACATTAGTGCCATACAAACTCAAACATCTTGGAGTCAACTTGACTAAAGACATAAAGGACTTATAAAAAGAAAACTATAAAACCCTGCTCCAAGAAATAAGAGGACACACAGAGATGGAAACACATACCCTGCTCATGGATTGGCAGGATTAACATCATTAAAATGGCAATACTCCCCAAAGCATTGTACAGACTTAATGCAATTCCTCTAAAGAAACCCATGACATTCTTTAAAGAAGTAGATCAAACACTTCTGAAATTCATTTGGAACAATAAACACCCTTGATTAGCTAAAGCAGTCCTTGGGAAAAGGAAAATGAAAGGCATTACTTTACCCAACTTTAAACTATTACAAAGCAATAGTTATCAAAACAGCCTGGTACTGGAATAAAGACAAACCCTCAGATCAGTGGAATAGGCCTGAGTACTCAGAGAATGTCCCCCCATATATGCAGTCACTTAATTTTTGATAAAAGATCAAGAAATCTTAAATGGAGCAAGAAAAGTCTCTTCAACAATTGGTGTTGGCACAACTGGTTAGACACTTGCAAAAAATCAAACTCAGGACCCCATCTAACATCATGTATGAAGGTCAAATTCAAATGGATGAAAAACTTTGATATCAGAGCTAAAACCATAAGGTATATAGAACAACATGTAGGTAAAACACTCCATGACATTGAGACTAAAGGTATCTTTAAGGAGGAACAGCACTCTTCAATTAAGTGGAAACAGAGATAAACAAACGGGAATATATTAAGCTGAATAGCTTCTGCCCCTCAAAAAAAATAGTGCCCAGGATACAAGAGCCACCCACTGAGTGGGAGAAACTATTCACCCAATACCCATCAGATAAGGGACTAATATCCAAAATATACAAGGCACTGACAGAACTTTACAAGAAAAATACATCTAATTCCATCAAAAAATGGGTATAAGAAATGAACAGACACTTTGTAATAATAGAAATACAAATGGCCAAAAGGCACATGAAAAAGTGCTCCACATCACTAATCATCAGGGAGATACAACTATGAGGTACAATCTCACACCACAGAGATTGGTGCACAACACAGAAAATGAGAACAAGCAGTTCTGGCAGGGATGTGGAGAGAAAAGAACTCTTATTCCCTGGTGGTGGAATGCCACCTAGTCTAACCTTTATGAAAAGCGATATGGAGATTCCTCCAAAAGCTGGAAATTGAGCTCCCTTATGATCCAGCTATACCACTCCTAGGGATATACCCTAGGAACTCAAAAATACAAAAATACCTTCCTCACACTTATATTCATTGCAGTGCTATTTACAATAGCCAGACTCTGAAAACAACCAAGATGTCCTTCAACATATGAATGGCTAAAAAAAAACTGTGGTACATATACAGAATGGAATATTATATCAGGAGAGATGAAGTCAGGAAATTTTCCTATTCGTGGATGTACATGGACTCTATCATGCTGAGTGAAATAAGTGAGAGGTATAGAGATAGATGCAGAATAATCTCCCTCCTCTATGGGTTTTAGAAAAAATAAATGACATATTTGCAATAATTCTCAGAGACAAAGAGAAGAGGCCTGGAAGGTCCAGCTCATGACATGAAGCTCACCACATGAAGTGGTGAGAGCAGTTAGAGAAATAACTACACTGAGAACTACCATAACAATGTGAATGAATGAGGGAAGTAGAAAGCCTGTCTAGAGTACAGGCGGGGGTGCGGTGGGGAGGAGGTAGATTTGGGACATTGGTGATGGTATTGTTTCACTGGTGAAGGGGGTGTTCTTTACATGACTGAAACCCAACTACAATCATATTTGTAATCAAGGTGTTTAAATAAAGATATAATACAAAAAGATTTTAAAAAAGAAAATGTTAAGGATAAATACTAATAAATCTATAAGTGTATGTTTTATCCTAAGGAAATATGGACTTTATATCAGAAAGTATAATATAAAACTTTATATTACACTGTTTAATTGTCCATATTGATAAGAAAAGATTTACTAAAAATATCAATGGATGTGAAAAAATATAATACCTGATTAGACATAGACAATTTAGTAGAAATAAAATATTAGTTAATTCATTATTAAAAATGTATAAAATCTCTTAGCAATATGAGGAGTAAAAGTGCTTTTTTAATCTAGTAGAAGGCAACCATAAGTGCTATATGTGTCACACTTAATGCAAGTACTGAGACTTTTTTTGTATTTTATTTGAGTTTTGGGGTGAACCAC
The DNA here is from genome assembly GCF_024139225.1 of Suncus etruscus. NCBI lineage: Eukaryota > Metazoa > Chordata > Mammalia > Eulipotyphla > Soricidae > Suncus > Suncus etruscus. The sequence goes on from NC_064854.1 coordinate 35,867,685, forward strand.
ACATCTGGCTCTATTCAGGCCTTGCTCTTTCCTTGGGGATCACTCTTTGTGGCCCAGGGAATTACATTGGGTGCTGGTGATCAAACCCAGGTAATCTGCATTCAAGGCAAGTATCTTACTGTCTGGCCTTTACCTGTATTTTAATGCTTCTTGCCAGACTGGGTTCACAGCTATAAATTTTCTAAGCTTTGTCTGTTCCTGAAGTTCTGTATAGTTCTTCAAATTTGAATATATTACTTAGCTAGAATGTTCTTGGTGACATCTTTATTTCATTCAGATTTTGTCATATTGCCCTCTATTATTTTCTGGACTTAAAGTCTCATTTGACATATCTTCTGTGAATCTTTGGGCCTGCTTTGTATATAAGTTCCTTTTTTGATCTTACTGCTGTCAATATTCTTTATTTGTCTTAGGTTTTTGTCATTTAGAACACAATGTCTTGCAGTTTTCCTAATTGTGACTATTTTTCCTGGGACTGTTCAGACTGCTTGTATTTGATTATATGTATTCTTCAACTTGGGGTAATTCTTATTTATGATTTCTTTTAACTATTCACTCTTTAAAAATTATCCTTTATGTTTCTTATATTGTGACTTTTGAACTCTTTCCATAGTTTGTTGGTGTTCTGTTCTTTTCTTTTTTCAACCTTTTGTTGATTTTTAGAGGTTTTCTCTGCCTTATCGTGAAGTTTCCTAATAGTCTCTGCTGCTCTTCTGTTATGGTAGGTGATATTAAAAATTATTGAGTTTTATATCACCTACCATACCCTTAATTTCTGCTTTCATTTTCTTATTGTGATTGAAGATTTACAGGACCAGTTGGTACAGATTAACCCTTCTATTATTTTTTTCTCTTTGAACTTGGGTGTCTACTTGTCTTCTCCATTGGCTTTGCAGTGTCCCTTTGTGCTAATGGAGAAGCTTAGTAGTTAGTCCTCCTGTAAGTATCTGAGGATTATATTAGGAGTTATTTATTCTTTCCCTGATCAGAAGTTTGACTGGGAACAGTGTGTAATTTGGTGAGTAGAGCTGGCCACATATGAGACTGTGGTTCAGGATATGTGGAGCTGGACCAGTTGATATGGCACCAGAGGGCAGACATGGAAGCTGCTGGGACCTAGTCATAAGGGAAGGAAATCTGCCTTCATTTGGAAAAGGCTTGAAGATGTCATCCATGAGATTAATCTAACCTGGAAGGGTGGAGAAAGGAGCAGAAGTTCAGGAGATGTGGCACTGAGCCTATTAATATGGCAGTGGTTGCATATGGAGGCTCATTCATAAAGCAATTTTTATTTTGGTTTTGGGCCACACCCATCAGTGCTCAGGGGTTATTCCTGGTTCTGTGCTCAGGAATTTCTCCTGGCAGGCTCTGGGGACCATATCAGATGCCAGGGATTGAACCCAAGTCTGTTGCTTGCAAGGAAAAGACTTTACCCACTGTGCTACTTAAATAAAGCATTTTATGACTGATTATTAATGAAAGAAATAAGGTAATTTGAAGAGGTACTCTTTAAAACCTAATTTTGATATGACTTTGTTTCACAATAATTATAGACTGACATTCTGTTGTATTGTTATGAATTTGAAAATTAAATATTTTACATATTCATTTTTCACTGACATATGCTTCTTTGTTTGTAGCTCAGAGCAATGAAATATCAGATGAAATTTCTAAGACTGAGATGAAAAAAATAGTGTCAAAAACCCAACTTCAAGTAAAGAAACAGCACTCTCTTAATGGGAAAAAATATATTTGTAAGTACATTAATTATACACTACTTTCTAATGTATCTGCAGAGTGGGGGAGTTTCTGAAGTTTCTTTCTTCTCTGTTGATGATACTTTATCCTATGATTAATTTGGGGGTAATAATTTAAAACATAAAGAGTGATATTAAATGTATTATGAAGCATAAAAATGAAACAATGCACAAAAATCCATGTTTGGCATGGAGGGATTTTATCTCTGTTATTATATAGTACCCTCAACACTATCAGGAATGAATCCTAAGTACTGAGCCAACAGTAAATCCTGAGAACCTTTAGATGACCCAAAAGTAATAAAAACAAAGATTAAGATGCATTTGATGCTTAGGACTACTAATATAATGATGAGTTTGAATATATATGATTAAACTTATATTTTCCATATTATGGTATTTTGCTATGCATTAACACTTATATTTTTCATATTATGGTACTATTTTAGTTGCTTCTATTTTACTTTTAAGAAAGAAATCATTGGGGCTGGCAAGGTGGTGCTAGAGGTAAGGTGTCTGTCTTGCAAGCGCTAGCCAAGGAAGGACAGCTGTTCGATCCTCGGTGTCCCATATGGTCCCCCCAAGCCAGGGACGATTTCTGAGCGCTTAGCCAGGAGTAACCCCTGAGCATCAAACAGGTGTGGCCCGAAAAACCAAATTAAAAAAAAGAAAGGAATCGTGCTGAAAAATTATTTTCAATTTAAATTGTTTTTTCTTTTTTTTACCCTAAATTCTTGGTAGATAGCTCAAATGAAATAACTGGATAATATTCTTATGCCTGAGGTTCAAGAATCACTCTCAAGAATCTAACGTAAAGGAAGCAAAAAATATTTGAAACAGAAAGATATATTAAGAAACATTAATTAGTAGAAAGTACCCCAGTATTTTCATGGGAAAATGAAGAATGAGCACTTCCTATTCTCACATCTTGTTAAAGTCTGATTTAATAATAAAGTGTAAAGCATCTAGGAAAATAGAATATTCCATGCATTACATTTGATGTGTGAACTATTAATGAAATACTTAGGCATTCTGAACACATAACTAGTTAGAATCTCTTCATTTCATGCCTGACATTATGTTAATAGTATGATTTTATAAAACTTGAAGAAATTCTATTGCATTTGTAAATGTGTAAGGGTTTAATGATACATTTGTTTTTCTCCATTGCCTAAATTTTTATCTTTTAGTGCTAAAAGATGATATACCAGATGATATTCATGAGCTTCAGATTCAGGACTCAGTGTCGAGGACAGAAGTACAAGTAAAGAAACAAGAACCATTGAGTGGAGAAACACAGATTAGTAAGTAAAGTACTTATAAATACTTTCACAGAGTTTCACTGGAAAAATGAATATGTTAGGAATCTTCCTAAGGTTACAGCTGATTTTATTCTACTATTAAGAATAAAAGTTACCAAAAAAATAAAAGTTACATAAAAATAGTGAAATATATAGTAAATTTGAAGAATATGACTATTAATGAATTTATTTTGAACATTAGCACACTATTTTCCCACAAATTTCACTCTTATGATAGTTGTATTTTGTAAAAATTAAAATAATGTGTTTTTCACAGTTAGAAAACCAAGTTACTTTCATTTTATAATTTCCCTCCAAATGCTAATTTTATGTAGTTCAGAGTAGAGTACTAGTTGGAAATCAAATGCTTGAGCTTCAAGATTCAATTTCAGCTACCCAGAATTATGTAAAGAAACAAAAACTTCCCTAGAAGTAACAATATATTAGTAAGTAAATTAATTTCAGAACACTTTGATGTTGTCTATATTTGAGTAAGTGGATGTATGGAGCTTCTTAGAGTGCCATTTGCTAATATCCTATCTTAATCTTTTTATTTTTTTTGGAACAATATTATGTTTTATTTTAATGTTCGTGATATCAAGTATTTTTTGTTTTTATTTAAACAACGTGATTACAAACATGACTATACTTGGGTTTTAGTCACAAAAAGAACACCCCCTTCACCAGTGCAACATTCCCACCACCACCAATTGCTCCCCATACCCCTCCACCCCTGCCTGTATTCAAGACAGACATTCTACTTCTCTCACTTATTAACATTGTTCTAGTAGTTGTTACTGTTCTAACTGCACTCACCCCTCCTTGAAGTGAGCTTCACCCTAATCTTGATTCTAATTTATGCTTTAAAAATGTAGCACATCATGAAGTTTCAGATAAAATGCATATATCTCAGCTTCAAGACTCAATAATAATGACAGAAATGCAATCAAAGGAACAAAGATCATCCATAGAGAAAACACAGATTAGTAAGTATAGAAATAATGTATATAATTTGTATATATGTATAGAAAATGTATAGAAATAAAGTATAGAGGTAAAGTATTATTGTAGGAATGAGTATTATAGGGTTCTATATTACTGATGTCTTATCCAATAATTTTTTCTTGTTTTTTTTGGGGGGGGCTGTTCTTTACATGACTGAAACCCGACTACAATCATATTTGTAGTCAAGCTGTTTAAAGATATTAATAAAAAAATTGTAGACAAATATGGAGATTAAAAAAAGCAATTGTGATGTCCAAGATTTATTTCTGTTGTTTTGGGGCTTACTTCTGACTCTGTGCTAAGAGATCACTCCTGGTGGTACTCAGGGGGTCATATGGGATGCCTTGGTTGGCCATGTACAAGACATTGTTGTACTATACTCTGACCCCCTCATCTCTAAGATTTATTATTGAAATAATGAGTTATAACAGTTTCCTAATAAAACTACTACTAGAACAATTCTGTACTTAGACAATTGTAATTTTATAGAACAGAATAAATTGTGTCTTCTACTTGTTTTAAATTTGATAGCTAGTGAATACACTATCTTTTATCTCCTTGCTCTTCTTCTCAAAATACTTCTCATTATGTAGCTCAAGATGGAATACCAGGCAGAAATATTAGGCTTGCATTTCAAGACTTAGTTTCATCCATTCAGCGTCAAGAAAAGAAACAAAAGCTACCCAAGGAGAAACAAGATAGTAGTAAGTATATTAACTAGAGAGAACTTTGTCATTGTCTGAAGTTGGAATGAGAGGTTGGAACTTCCTAAACACCCTTCTTGCTAATGTCCTATTCTATTCTTGATTTTAACTTATCTATTAAATATCAAAGAAATCAAAACATGAAACACATTTAATTAATACGTATGGCATGAAACTGGAATACTAAGAAAATTTGAAAATATAGATTTTAAAGCCTATTTTCATGAAAAGTCTGAAATTTTGGTCATTTTATCTCAGAGAAATGAGAATAAATTCTTGTTTACTTGTACTTTAAATATCAAAATACTTTTCAATTTTTTATCTTGATGATTCTGTAAATGTAGCTCATTATGAAGTTCCAGATGAAATGCACATGACTCAGCTTCAAGACTCATTAACAGTGACAGAAGTGCAGCTAGAGAAACAATCCAAGGTGGAAACACAGAGGCGTAAGTATAGATATGCAAACTTTCCCAGTCTTAATCAGAAAATTAATGTATATTCTATCTTAGAGTTTCATCTTTTGATGTCTTGTCTTGTAATTTTGTTTGTCCCTCCAGCCCCTATTCTGTCATTTTTTTCCTATTCTGTCATTTTAACCTTACGTATAAAGGTTCTAGAAAATTTTGAGATTATGGGGGCAGAGCAACTGCATAGAGGTAGGGCACCTGTCTTGCATGTGTCTGATGCAGGTTCAATCTCTGGCACCCCATATGATCCCTGAATAAAGCCAGGAGCAATCCCTGAGTCACAATCAAAAGTGAGTATAGCCTTGAGTATAGTCAGTTGGAACAAATCAACAACAAAAGTAAATAATACAAAGCAATTGTAATGTCTAAGATTTATTGATGAAATAATTAGTTAGAAAACATACCATTTTGGGGCCGGCGAAGTGGCGCTAGAGGTAAGGTGTCTGTCTAGCAAGCACTAGCCAAGGAAGGATCCTGGTTCAATCCCCCGGCATCCCATATGGTACCCCCAAGCTAGGGGCAATTTCTGAGTGCTTAGCCAAGAGTAACCCCTGAGCATCAAATGGGTGTGGCCCGAAAAACAAAAAAAAAAAAAAAGAGAAAGAAAGTATACCATTAAAACTATTATCATATACATTATGAAATTAATTCAATAAATTGTTATTTTATAACAATAAATTTTGTGTTCCACTTGTTAAAATTTAAAAATTAGTGAATGGACAATCTCTGCATCCTTTCTTTTCTCTATACATGGTTTTCATTATGTAGTTCAAGATGAAACACCAGATGGAAAACTTATTATGCTTGAGCTTGAAGAACCAATTTCAACCACCCAACATCAATTAAAGAAACAAAAACTGCCCATGGACGAACAATTTAATAGTAAGTATATTAATTACAGCATACTGGGTCATTGTTTATATTTGAAAATTAGTTCTTTAAACTTCTTATGCCCCATTTGATAGAGTCCAATCCTTATCTCGACTATAATTTAGATAATTCCTATCTGTAGGAATATATAGATATATATGATTTAGTCATAGAAAAAATACATAAAAATAGAGCAAATTTCCATTTTCATAGCAAATCTGAAATTAATTGTCACTTTATCTTATAAAAATGAGAGAAAATATTTATTGTACACTTACCTTAAATTTTTTAATATAATTTTTATTTTGACCATATTGGCTTACATATCTTTCACAGTAATATTTTAGGTACATATTGACATTGAATCAGGGGAATTCCCATCACCAAATTTGTCCTCCCTCCACCCTGTACCCATATCCCACACCTTCACCCCATGGGCTGCTAGAATCTGTGGTCCCCTCTGTGTCTAGATTACTATTTAGTAACCATACATCTGTTTTTACCTTAAATTTTATTGTACAATTACTTTAATGTATAATATTGTGAATTAAAATATTTTATTTCTAACCTAAATACATATGTAAATTTAACTTACTATGTTGTAGCTGATGAAATGCACGTGCCTCAAGTTCAAGACTCGTTAAAAGTAACAGATGTGCAATTGAAGAAAAAGGGGCCATCTGAAGAGGAAATACAGATTAGTAAGTTTCAGAAAAATGAAGATTATCATAAAGCAATTGTAATATGTAGGATTAATTAAAATTAGAATACATGTACTTTAAGACCTTTATAATCGTTCTGTATGTAATACAATTCATTATAAATTTATAAATAAGGTAAATTTTATGTTTCATTTGCTATAAATTAGAACATCGACAAAAATCTCTCATTTTCTCTTCCTTTTTAATGTTTCTCACTACGTAGCTCAAGATGAAGAACCAGATAAAAATCAGAGACTTAAGCGTCAAGACTCAGTTTTAACTAACAAACATAAAGTAAAGAAAGAAAAATTGCTCAAGGAGGAAAAATTTGTTGGTAAGCATATTAATTGCAGAGTGCTTTCTCATTGACTACAGTAAAAAATGAGTGTGTGGAACTTTCTAGACCTCCATCTTGCTAGTGTATAGCCTAATACTGTTTCTAACATAAGTATAACGAATCCTAAAAATGAGATTGGAGCAGTAGTACAACAAGTAGGATATTTACCTTGCGTTAATGGATTTGGTTCAATCCCTGCTATTACATATGGTGTCCTGAGCCCAACCACCATAGTGATACTGATGGAAGAACCAGGAGTAAGGCCTGAGCTCCACTCGGTGTGGCTCCAAACAAAAACAAAGAAAGAAAAATTAGGAAAATAAAAGAAAATGTTTCACAGGATATGAAAAATGAAAATACTGAGGTAGTTTGAATATATGCATGTTAATAACTTTGTATTTTCATACAGGTCTGAATTATGATCATTTAATATTATAACATTGAGAATAAAGAGTTGTACACCTAACTTAAAGTTTTGTTTGTGGATAAAAAATATTTCCTATTCATAATACACCCACATTTTTCTGTAAATGTAGCTCAGTATGATGTAGCAGATGAAATTCACATGCCTCAGGATCTAGACTCGTTAACGGTGACAGATGTGCAATTGAAGAAACAGGATCCATCCAAAGAGGAAATACAGATTAGTAAGTTTCAGAAAAATGGAGAGTACCATAAAGCAATTGTAATATGTATAATTAATTAAAATTATAACACATGGGGGCCGGGCGGTGGCGCTAAAGGTAAGGTGCCTGCCTTGCCTGCGCTAGCCTTGGACGGACCGCGGTTCGATCCCCCGGTGTCCCATATGGTCCCCCAAGCCAGGAGCAACTTCTGAGCACATAGCCAGGAGTAACCCCTGAGCATTACCGGGTGTGACCCAAAAACCAAAAAAAAAAAAAAATTATAACACATGTACTTTAAAACCTTTATAATCATTCTGCATGTACTATAACTCATTATAAATTTATAAATAAGGTAAAATTTATATTTCATTTGTTAAAAATTAGAATATTGACAAAAAATCTCTTATTTTCTCCTCCTTTCTAAATGTTTCTCATTATGTAGCTCAAGATGCAGTACCGGATATAAATCAGAGACTAAATATTCAAGACTCAGTTTTAACTAATAAACATACAGTAAAGAAACAAAAATTGCTCAAGGAGGAAAAACATATTGGTAAGTATATTAACTGCAGAGTGCTTTCTCATTGACTACTGTCAAAAATAAGTGTTTGGAACTTTTTATATCTCCATCTTGCGAGTGTTATATCCTAATACTGATTTTAACTTAAGTATTACAAATCCTAAGAATGAGATGGTAGCAATAGTTCAACAGATAGGATAGTTGCTTTGCATTAACTGACTTGGGTTCAATTGCTGATATCACACGAGGTGTCCTAAGTCCACTGACCATAGATATCCTGATGGAAAGCCAGAAGTAAACCTTGAGCACCATTTGGTGTGACTCCAAACAAAAACAAAGGAACAAAAATCTTAGGAAAATAGATGATGTGAAAAATATTTGATGCACAGGATATGAAAAATGGAAAAACTTAGGTAGTTTGAATATATAAATGTTAATAATTTTGTATTTTCATGTCAAGTCTGAATTATGATCATTTTATATAATAACGAGATTAAATTTTTGTACACCTACCTTAAATTTTTATTTGGGGATACAAATATTTCCTATTTGTAATACACCCACATTTTTCTGTAAATGTAGCTCATTATGATATAGCAGATGAAATGTACAAGCCTCAGGTTCAAGACTCGTTATCAGTGACAGATGTGCAATTGAAGAAACAGGAGCCATCTCAAGAGGAAATACAGATTAGTAAGTTTCAGAAAAATGGAGATTAATATTAAACAATTATAATATGTAAAATTAATTAAGAATAAGACACATGTTCTTTAAGACCTTTATAATCATTCTTATGTAATATAATTCATTATAAATTTATAAATAAATAAATTAGATATTTAATTTTTTATAAATTAAAATGGACAAGAATCTCTTATTTTCTTCTCTTTCTAAATGTTTCTCATTATGTAGCTCAAGATGAAGTACCGGATATAAATCAGAGACTTCAGCTTCAAGACTCAGTTTTAACTAACAAACATAAAGTAAAGAAACAAAAATTGCTCAAGGAGGAAAAATATATTGGTAAGTATATTAATTCCAGAGTGCTTTCTCATTGACTACAGTGAAAAATGAGTGTTTGGAAATTGTTTGATCTCCATCTTGTGAGTATTATATCTTAATACTGTGAGTATTATATCTTAATACTGATTTTAACTTAAGTATTACAAATCCTAAGAATGAGATTGGAGCAATAGTTCGACAGGTAGGATATTCGCTTTGCATTAACTGACTTGGGTTCAATTCCTAATATCACATATGGTGTCCTGAGCCCAACCACTATAGTGATACTGATGGAAGAGCCAGGACTAAGCCCTGAGTTCCATGTTGTGTGGCTCCAAACAAATAAAGGAAGAAAAATTAGGAAAATAAAAAAAATTGTGAAATAAATTTGATGCACAGGATATGAAAAATTGACATACTGAAGTAGTTTGAATATATACATGCTAATACCATTGTATTTTCATATCAAATCTGATCATAAATAAATTATAATTTACTATTATAAAATTGTGAATAAAATTTTATACACCTTCCTTAAATGTTTGTGAATAAAAATGTTTTCTTTTTATAATACACCTACATTTTTTTTTGTAAATGTAGCTCATTATGATGTAGCAGATGAAATGCATAAGCCTCAGGTTCAAGACTCTTTAACAGTGACAGATGTGCAATTGAAGAAACAGGGGCCATCCAAAGAGGAAATACAGATTAGTAAGTTTCAGAAAATGGAGATTAATATAAAGCAATTGTAACATATGGGAATGTAGGGTTAATTAAATTTAGAGCACATGTACTTTAAGAACTTTATATCGTTCTGTATGTAATATAAATCACTATAAATTTACAAATAAGGGGCCCAGAGAGATAGCACAGTGGCGTTTGCCTTGCAAGCAGCCGATCCAGGACCAAAGGTGGTTGGTTCGAATCCCGGTGTCCCATATGGTCCCCCGTGCCTGCCAGGAGCTATTTCTGAGCAGACAGCCAGGAGTAACCCCTGAGCACTGCCAGGTGTCACCCAAAAACCAAAAAAAAAAATTATAAATAAGGTAAAATTTATATTTCATTTGTTATAAATTAGAAAATTGACAATCATTTTCTCTTCCTTTCGAATGTTTCTCATTATGTAGCTCCAGATGAAGAACCAGATAAATATCAGAGACTTAAACTTCAAGACTCAGTTTTAACTAAGAAACATAAAGTAAAGAAACAAAAATTTCTCAAGGAGGAAAAATATCCTGGTAAGCATATTAATTGCAGAGTACTTTCTCATTGAGTACAGTGGAAAATGAATGTTTGGAACTTTTTAGATGTCCATTTTACTAGTGCCTATCCTAATACTGATTAATTAAAATAAGTTTTTTTTTTTTGGTGAAAGTGAATTACAAATATTTCACAGAAATATTTAGGGCACAGTGACAGTGAATGAGGGGCATTTCACCACCAGTGTTGTCCTCCCTCCAGCCCTGATCCAGCTTTCATTCCACATCTCCCTCCTCTACCCCTCATAATGCTATTGGAACTGTTCCCCACTTGTAGAGCTTGTTGTATATATTGTATATATTCGGTATATTCTGTTGTGGTTGACTTTGGATTTGGTATTCAAGTATGATCATTTTTATTTCCACCAAATGAACATAAGACTGTCTGGTCTTTGTACCATCGGGGGGGGGGGGGTACGACAAAAATAAAGGCAAACAAAAAAGAGAAAACTAGGAGGAGTCCGTCTAGGTGTTATAAATATCCATTTAGAAGAAGGAAGGGAAAAAAGAATAAGGTAACAGAACAAAAAGTACAAAAAGAATAAAAAAAGTGAATAAACCCAAAACCAAAACCATCTGCTATGGAAAACAAACAAACAAACAAAAAAAAAAACCAGACAAAAAACAGACCAGAACCATTTTAAAAATGAATTGTTATATTTTTCTTCTTCCTTATTCCTCCTCCTCCTCCTCCTCCTCCTCCTCCTCCTCCTCCTTCTCCTTCTTCTTCTCTTTCTTCTCCTCCTCCTCCTCCTTCTTGCATAGGAATGCTAAATATTAGGGAAATTAGAACGGGAATTCCCCTGACCTAAGAGGATTTCCCCACTCTGAAGCATACTGCCATGGGAACAACTACAGGCTCTATACGCACTCATTTACACACCCCCAAGGTCTTTTTTATCATGCAGGGAAACTTTTCACTCAGATGTGGGTGATGACATCCCGCCTCTATAGCTGGAGCTCTTGTTATTTGCATAGGTCATAGGGTGAAGGCTAGGAGAGAGTTTTTCTTTATGGTTCTAGGAGTTCTGTTCCATCACTGTTGTTGTAATCAGTCTTTCGTATTTAGTGGTCTTGGTTTTTGTTCAGATCCTAGGACAGAGTCTAGGGTTTAGTCTTTCAGCGTGGTTCCAAAATTTCTGCTCAGTCACAGTTGTCAAAATAAGATCTCTGTGCTGCGGACTTTTTATCCTGATAAGATAAAAGTCCCTAAGCAAACCTTAGTGGGTTCATTTTCCCACTGGGAATCAAGCAGAAGCACGAAACGGACGAATATGAAATATGAATTATGAATTATGAAATAAATAAAACCACACAGAACTACATGGTGAAAACAAGAGGGAGAGGCCAGAGAGAGCCAAAGAGGCTTTATTGGGCCTTATATAGATGGATTTTTGGGCGTAGCCAGGGAAAAAGGAAAAGGGGATGAACCAATAAGATCAAAGCTAGAATTAGCATATGAAGAGACAGGTAAAGAGAAACCAGATGCCTTTAAGGAAATGGGGGGAGAAAGAGAGATCACAAATTGTTCAGCAGGAGACTTTTGGCGGGCTTGGTACTGTCCTCCTTTGTTAGAAAGAAATACTGAGGCCTGATTTCTAATAATGGTCAAAAATAAAGAGAGAGAGAGTCACAGCCACTTTTAGAATTATAGCCAAACAATCCACGCAAAGGGTCAACTGATTTGACTACTCTAAGTGGGCCTTTTTGGCAAATAATTCTTTTTCAGGAGTGCACTACACCTAAGAAGGCTAAAAAGCACTTCTGATGTGTGCCCTTCCTGAGTGGGGTGTAACATCTCTGGAATTAGAGATCTTTGTTTTTGTACAAATTCTAGGCCTAGGCCTAAGTGAGGAACTTTCTCTTTGGTCCCTCGATAGGTTCTGTCCAGACCATGTTTGTCAAAGTCAGTCTTATGTAAATAATAATTTTGGTTTTTGCTTAGGGCAAAGGATGACATGTCTCCCAAATGTATCATAGTATTAGGTGGTGAGATAGGGAAGCCCTCTCTTAGCTAAAGTTATTATCATTTCCTCATGTCAGAATGTCATGTTAAAACTGGTACAAGTTGGTGCCAGGATGGCATTCGAAGTTCCCCTGGAAGGAGTTTGGTTCCTGGTGCTGTTGCTGGAACCTGTGTTGGTTCCATGTCTGGAATCTAGGGTTCTGGATTGGATGGTCATTGTCCAAATGCATGGAGTCTAAGTTGGGTCCATATGACCCAAGCTCAGGGTGGGAGGCGACCCTGCATTATAAAAAGTATGGGTTCTTATCCCTAATAGATAAGAGCTTGTTTCGGTGCATAATATTTCCCTTTATTTAGAGTGTCTATGCAAAAGGGTATGGTGACATATTATATTGCTGGTAAATTTGGAGGTAAGAATGATAGTCTGCACAATTTCTGTGCCCTGGTTTTGACCTTGCCTGGTTTTATCCCAGGCAAGACCTTTCTTGTAGATTTTCATACCATGCAGAAACAAAACAGGTGAGGTTGGAGAGAGAGAGAGAAAAATTTATATCTATATATATATATAAACATGTAACAGAAGAAACAAATAAAAATACATTAAAAAGAGGCATTAAAGAAAAAATGTTTTTCATGAGGCTAACTTACTTTTGGGGATAAATAGACTAAAAGGTATTATAATAGAGGCATTAAATGCATAAGGAAAATATAGGCTTCCCCGTTGAGCCTTTTGAGATATTCTTGTGGAGGGTGGAGTCCAGGGCAATTTTTCATCACACACTGTGTCTTGTTGAGTTTGTAAAATTATTTTTAGCCATGAGGGAAGTGTCCTTGGGCTGGGGTTTTTCTGAGGCTGAATCGATAGCATGCAATAGTCCATGATTAGGAGGGTAAGGAAAAGGGCCATAAAGCATGAATCAGCAGGTATGTTGGTTGTAATTTCTTGCCGAGGCATGTGATGTGGGGCTGGGAGGATGTCCTTTGGGTTTGGGAGCTTGGTGGTGGTTTATTGGAGCAGGAGGTTGGTCTTGTTACCTAATGGGTTAATAACTGAGGGTAAAGAGGGTTAAATAAGGAAGGATAATGGATCAGGATTGGGGGATGAAAGGATAGAAGGATTTCTGAAGGGGGGAGGTGGAATAATATATAAAAGGGGCTATCTACATTTTAGGCAGGGCTTGTTTACATTTTGGGTTCGGCAATCAGAGAGGAGTCCACTGTCTACAAACTCATGCCAACATGAAGACAGATATTAGTGTTCTATTCTTAGGTTGTTGTTGGAGGCCTGACTCTCATAAGCAGGGCCTGAGCTCTTAAAGTATGATTGAGTTAAGAAAAGATAAATAAGTGGTTATGATATGGCTTAGGAGTGAAAGGAAGGGACAACAGTAGATAAGAGAAGAGAAAAGAAAAATAAGTAAAAATCGTGAATGTAAGTTAAAGAGGATTTGGCCAGTGCGTCTGTATTGGAGGGTTTTCCCCTTTCAAGGCTCTTCACTGACAGGGGTGGTCTTAGCTAAAAGAAGGTTTCAGGATTATATAGTGATTGGAGCTTTTTAGGCCAAACACATATTTCACATCTAGAGTACTAAGCAATGTGGTGGTGAGGACTATAGGATGTGGTTACCCTATGTGTGCTGCATCTTAAGTATAGAGGTACCTTTTCTAAGGAGCAACTGACAGCGAGAGCTTTTTTTAAAACATAGATTGAATTGATGAAGAAGAATAAGGAAAAGAGGGAAAAAAGTAGAGGGAAAAAGAAAGAGAGAAAAATGAAGAAAAAGTAGTAGAGATTTGCCTCAATGTATTCAATGAGTGGGATCTGTAGCATAAGTCTGTGGTGTACCATTGACTGTTCGAGTCTCAATGATCATATGCTTTGAGTCCTAATAGAAGACATAAACAAAAAGAAGTGAATAAATTCGAGTATTTTATCAAGTCATTGACATAATGGGCACTGTATATGGTATCCATTATGATTGAACACATAGGTTTAAAATTAGGATGTCCACCCTTTGTTTCCAAGGTCCCCTGTGAACAAAAAAGCTGAAGGTTATTTTATACTTGATACAATTAAGGCATTACAGCATATTGTTAGTAATCACTGCAGCAGGAGTCCAGGCTTCCATCGTATTCTGCACGAGGTTCTGTGGGTAAATACATTAGGCATTATTATAGACCATTGTGGTTAGAGGTTGATTGCATACCTGTTCACTCAAAATTGCTGTTTCTATCGTTGTTGGTTTCTGTAGGTAATAATGGGTAATAGCATCTTTGTGTTGCCCCCTTCCACTTCATTTGAACATTTCTCCTCATTATATACTGTCACCTATGGTGTTTGGAGTTTTTACCCTTTCAACACTGATATTTGTTCATGGATCACTATATGTATATGTGGTATATATTCTAAATATCTCAAAGAAGTGCTATTATTCTGTATTTATCCTTATTCTGCTTTACTTCATTTATACATAATATTTTCAAGATCCATCATGTTGCTGCAAAATTCATGATTGTATCATTTCTAATAATACTCCAGTTTCTCTTCAGATCGCATAAATCGTTCCCCTTTTACTAATACTGATTTTAACGTAAGTGTTACAAATCCTAAGAATGAGATGGGAGCAACAATAAAACAAGTAGGATATTTGCCACGCATTTACTGGCTTGGGTTCAATCCCTGATAATCACATGTGGTGTTGTGAGCTCTCCCATCACTAGTGATCCTGATAGAAGAGCCCAACCCTGAGCAACACTTGGTGTGACTCCAAATACAAACAAAGGAAGAAAAATCTTAGGAAAATAGAGGATGTGAAATATATTTAATACACAGAAAAATAAAAAATTGAAATACTGAGGTAGTTTAAATTTATACATGTTAATAACTTTGTAGTTTTATATCATCTGAATTATGATCATTCAAAATTATACCAATGAGAATAAAATTTTGTACACCTGCCTTAAATTTTTGTTTGTGGATAAAAATATTTCCTTTTTGTAATACACCAACATTTTTCTGTAAATGTAGCTCATTATGATGTAGCAGATGAAATGCACAAGCCTCAGGTTCAAGACTCGTTAACGGTGACAGATGTGCAATTGAAGAAACAGGGTCCATCCAAAGAGGAGATACAGATTAGTAAGTTTCAGAAAACTGGAGATTAATATAAAGCAATTATAATATGTAGGAATGAATGTAGGATAATTAAAAAGAACACATGTACTTTAACATCTGTAAAATCGTATAGTATGTAATATAATTCATTATAATTTATAAATAAGGTAAAATTTATATTTCATTTGTTATAAATTAGAAAAGTGACAAGAATCATTTTCTCTTCCTTTCGAATGTTTCTCATTATGTAGGTCAAGATGAAGAATCAGATAATAATCAGAGACCTAAGCTTCACGACTCAGTTTTAACTAAGAAACATAAAGAAAAGAAACAAAAATTGCTCAAGGAGGAAAAATATATTGGTAAGCATATTAATTGCAGAGCGCTTCCTCATTGGCTACAGTAGGAAATGAGTATTTAGAACTTTTTAGATTTCCATCTTGCTTGTGTTATATTCTAATACTGATATCAACGTAAGTATTACAAATTCTAAGAATGAGATTGGAGGGCCCGGAGAGATAGCACAGCGGTGTTTGCCTTGCAAGCAGCCGATCCAGGACCAAAGGTGGTTGGTTCGAATCCCGGTGTCCCATATGGTCCCCCGTGCCTGCCAGGAGCTATTTCTGAGCAGACAGCCAGGATTAACCCCTGAGCGTAGCCGGGTGTGGCCCAAAAACCAAAAAAAAAAAAAAAAAAAAGAATGAGATTGGAGCAACAGTACAAGTAGAATATTTGCCTTGCATTTACTGACTTGGGTTCAATATCTGATAATACATGTGGTTCGTGACCCCACCCATCACTAGTGATCCTGATGGAAGAGGCAAGAATAAATCTTGAGCTCCACAGGTTTTGGCTCCAAACAAAACCAAAGGAACAAAATCTTAGGAAAAAAGATGATGTGAAATATATTTGATGCACGTGATATGAAAATTAAAATATGGAGGTAATTTGAATATATTCATGTTAATAACTTTGTATTTTCATATCAGGTCTGAATTATGATCATTTAATATTATAAAATTGAGAATATGATTTTGGTACCTACCTTAAATTTTCGTTTGTGGATAAAAATATTTCCTTTTTGTAATACACCTACCTTTTTCTGTAAATGTAGCTCATTATGATGTAGCAGATGAAATGTACAAGCCTCAGGTTCAAGACTTGTTAACAGTGACAGATGTGCAATTGAAGAAAAAGGGGTCATCCGAAGAGAAAATACTGATTAGTAAGTTTCATAAATGGAGATTATCATAAAGCAATTGTAATGTGTAGGAATGTAGGATTAATTAAAATTAGAACACGTGTACTTTAAGAACTTTATAATCATTCTGTATGTAATTTAGTCATTATAAATTTATAAACAAGGTAAAGTTTACATTTCATTTGTTATAAATTAGAATATTGATAAATCTCTTGGTTTTTTCCTTTCTAAATGTTTCTCATTATGTAGCTCAAGAAGAATCAGAAAAAAATCAGAGACTTAAGCTTCAAGACTCAGATTTAACTAACAAACATAAAGTAAAGAAACAAAAATCGCTCAAGGAGGAAAAACATATTGGTAAGTATATTAACTGCAGAATGCTTTCTCAATGACTCCAGTGGAAAATGAGTGTTTAGAACTTTTAAAATCTCCACCTTGTTAGTGTTATATCCTAATACTCATTCTAACGTAAGTATAATAACTCCTACAATGAGATTGGAGCAAGTGTACAACAGGTAGGATACTTTCCTTGCATTAACTGATTTGGTTCACTCCCTGATAATACATGTGGTGTCCTTAGCCCACACACACTATAGTGATCCTGATGGAAGAGCAGGTAGGTGTAAACCCTACCTCTACTTGATGTGTCTCCAAACAAAAACAAAGGAGCAAAAATCTTAGAAAAATAGATGTTGTGTAATATATTTGATACACAGGATGTGAAAAATTTAAATACTGAGTTAGCTTGAAAATATACATGTTAATAACTTTGTATTTTCATATCAGATCTGAATTATGATTTAATATAATAAAATTGGAATATAATTTTATCTATCTTAAATATTTGTTTGTGAATAAAAAAATTCCCTTTTTGTATTACACCTACATTTTTCTGTAAATGTAGATCATTATGATGTAGCAGATGAAATGCACAAGCCTCAGGTTCAAGAGTCGTTAACAGTGACAAATGTGCAATTGAAGAAACTGGGGCCATCCGAAGAGGAACTACAGATAAGTAAGTTTCAGAAAAATGATGATTAATATAAAACAATTGTAATATACAGGAATATAAGATTAATTAAAATTGGAACACATGTACTTTAAGAACTTTATAATCATTCTGATTGTAATATAAGTCATAAATTTTTAAATAAGATAAAATTTATATTTCATTTGTTATAAATTAGAAATTTGACAAAAATCTTTCACTTTCTCCTCCTTTCTAAATATTTCTCATTATGTAGCTCCAGATGAAGAAGCAGAAAAAAATCAGAAACTTAAGCTTCAAGACTCAGTTTTAACTAACAAGCAAAAAGTAAAGGAAAAAAAATCGCTCAAGAAGGAAAAATATATTGGTAAGTATATTAATTGGCAGTGCTTTCTCATTGACTACAGTGGAAAATGATTGTTTGGAAATATTTAGATCTTCATCTTGCTACTGCTATATCTTTTTTTTTTTTTTTTTTTTGTGGTTTTTGGGTCACACCCGGCAGTGCTCAGGGGTTATTCCTGGCTCCAGGCTCAGAAATTGCTCCTGGCAGGCACGGGAGGACCATATATGGGACGCCGGGATTCGAACCGATGACCTCCTGCATGAGAGGCAAACGCCTTACCTCCATGCTATCTCTCCGGCCCCGCTACTGCTATATCTTAATACTGATTCTAACATAAGTATAACAAATCTTCAGAATGAGATTGGAGCAATAGTACAACAGATGGGATATTTTCATTGCATTAACTGATTTGGTTCATCCCTGATATCACATGTGGTGACCTGAGCCCACACACTATAGTGATCCTGATGGAAGAGCAGGAGTAAACCCTGAACTCCAATTGGTGTGGCTCCAAACAAAAACAAAGGAAGAAAAATTAGGAAAATAAAAGAAAATATGGAGTTTATTGGATGCATAGGATCTGAAAAATTGAAAAACAAAGGTAGTTTGAATCTATACATGTTAACTTTGTATTTTAGTATCAAGTCTGAATTATGATCATTTAATATTATAACATGGGTATAAAGATTTTACATCTAACTTAAATTTTGTTTGTGGATAAAAATATTTCCTTTTTGTAATACACCAACGTTTTTCTATAAATGTAGCTGATGATATGCACAAACCTCAGGTTCAAGACTCATTAACAGTGGCAGATGTGCAATTGAAGAAACAGGAGCCATCTGAAGAGGAAATACAGATTAGTAAGTTTCAGAAAAATGGAGATTAATATAAAAACATTTGTAATATGTAGGATTAATTAAAACAAGAACACATGTACTTTAAGATCTGTGTAAACTGTTCAGTATGTAATTTTATTCAATATAAATTTATAAATAAGGTAAAATTTATATTTCATTTGTTATAAATTAGAAGATTGATGAGAATCTCTCATTTTCTCTTCCTTTCTAACTGTTTCTCATTATGTAGCTCAAGATGAAGAATCAGATAATAATCAGAGACTTAAGCTTCAAGACTCAGTTTTAACTAACAAACATAAAGAAAAAAAACAAAAATTGCTCAAGAAGGAAAAATATATCAGTAAGCATATTTATTTACATTACAGTGGAAAATGTGTGTTTGGAACGTTTTAGATCTTCATCTTGCTAGTGTGATATCCTAATACTGATTTTAACGTAAGTATTACAAATCCTAGGAATGAGACTGGAGCAACAGTACAAGTAGGATATTTGCCTTGCATTTACTGACTTAGGTTCAATATATGATATCACAAGTCGCGTTGTGAACCCCACCCATCACTAGTGATCCTGATGGAAGAGGCAAGAGTAAATCCTGAGCTCCATTTGGTGTGGTTCCAAACAAAAACAAAGGAACAAAAATCTTAGGAAAAAAGATGATGTGAAAATATATTTGATGTACAGGATATGAAAAATTTAATTTCGGATGTAGTTTAAATATATTCATGTTAGTAACTATTTCCATACAAGTCTGAATTATGATCATTTAGTATTATAAAATTGAGAATATAAATTTGTTACCTGCCTTAAATTTTTGTTTGTATATAAATATATTTCCTTTTTGTAATACACCTACATTTTTCTGTAAATGTAGCTCATTATGATGTAGCAGATGAAATGCACATGCCTCAGGTTCAAGACTTGTTATCAGTGACAGATGTGCGATTGAAGAAAAAGGGGTCATCCGAAGAGGAAATACAGATTAGTAAGTTTCTTAAAAATGGATATTATCAAAAAGCAATTGTAATGTGTAGGAATGTAGGATGAATTAAAATTGGAACACATGTATTTTAAGAACTTTATAATTGTTCTGTATGTAATGTAAGTCATTATAAATTCATAAAAAGGTAATGTTTATATTTCATTTGTTATAAATCAGAATATTGACCAAAATCTCTCACTTTCTCCTCCTTTCTAAATGTTTCTCATTATGTAGCTCACGATGAAGAATTTAAGCTTCAAGACTCAGTTTTAACTAACAAATATAAAGTAAAGAAACAAAAATTGCTCAAGGAGGAAAAACATATTGGTAAGTATATTAACTGCAGAATGCTTTCTCATTGACTACAGTGGAAAATGAGTGTTTGGAATTTTTTAGATCTCCATCTTACTAGTGTTATATCCTAATACTCATTCTAACCTAAGTATAATAAATCCTAGAATGAGATTGGAGCAATAGTACAACAGGTAGAATATTTTCCTTGCATTAACTGATTTGGTTCAATCCCTGATATCACATGTAATATCCTGAGTCCACACACTGTAGTGATCCTGATGGAAAGCCAGGAGTAAACCCTGAGCACTACTTGGTATGGCTCCAAACAAAGGAACAAAAATCTTAGGAAAATATATGATGTAAAATATATTTGATGCCAGGATATGAAAAATGGAAATACTAAGGTAGTTTAAATATATACATGTTAATAACTTTGTATTTTCATATTAGGCTTTAATTATGATCATTTAATATAATATATTGAGAATATAATTTTGTTACCTGCCTTAAATTTTTGTTTGTGGTTAAAAATATTTCCTTTTTGTAATACACCAACATAAATGTAGCTCATAATGATGTAGCAGATGAAACACACGAACCTCAGGTTCAAGACTCGTTAACAGTGACAGATGTGAAATTGAAGAAACAGAGGCCATCCAAAGAAGAAATACAGATTAGTAAGTTTCTTAAAAAATGGAGATTATCATAATGCAATTATAATATATAAAATTAATTAATAATTAGAACATATGTCTTTAAGACCTATATATTTGT
Organism: Suncus etruscus; assembly: GCF_024139225.1. NCBI lineage: Eukaryota > Metazoa > Chordata > Mammalia > Eulipotyphla > Soricidae > Suncus > Suncus etruscus. The sequence goes on from NC_064854.1 coordinate 35,888,760, forward strand.
TCTTACATAATGTAATCATTATAAATGTATAAATATGGTGAAATTTATATTTTGTTTGTTATAAATTGGAATATTGACCAAAAAACTCAGTTTCTCCTCCTTTATAAATGTTTCTCATTATGTAGCTCAATATGAAGAACCAGAAAAAAATAAGAGACTTAAGCTTCAAGACTCAGTTTTAACTAACAAACAAAAAGTAAAAAAACAAAAATTGCTCAAGGAGGAAAAATATATTGGTAAGCATAATAATTACAGAGTGCTTTCTCATTGACTATATTGGAAATTGAGTGTTTGGAGCTTTATAGATGTCCATCTTGCTAGTGTTATATCCTAATACTGATTCTAACATAAGTATGACAAATCCTCAGAATGAAATTGAAGCAATAGTACAACAGGTAGAATAGTTGCCTTGCATTAACTGATTTGGTTCAATCCCTGATATCACATGTGGTGTCCTGAGCCCACACACCATAGTGATCCTGATGGAAGAGCAGGAGTAAACCCTGACCTCCAATTAATTGGTGTGGCTCCAAACAAAAACAAAGGAAAAAAAATTAGGAAAATAAAAGAAAATGTGAAGTATATTTGATGTGCAGGATATGAAAAATTGAAAAACTGAGGTAGTTTGAATATATACGTGTTAATAACTTTGTATTTTAGTATCAAGTCTGAATTATGATCATTTAATATTATAACATTGGGTATAAAAATTTTACACCTAACTTAAATTTTTGTTAGTGGATAAAAATATTTCCTATTTGTAATAGACAAACATTTTTCTGTAAATGTAGCTCATTATGATGTAGCAGATGAAATGCACAAGCCTCAGGTTCAAGACTCGTTATCAGTGACAGATGTGCCATTGAAGAAACAGGAGCCATCTGAAGAGGAAATACAGACTAGTAGGTTTCAGACAAATGGAGATTATCATTAAGCAATTATAATATGTAAAATTAAGTAAAAATTAGAACACATGTACTTTAAGACTTTTATAATCATTCTTATGTAATATAATTTATTATAGATTTATAAGTAAGATAACATTTATATTTTATTAGTTATACATTAGAAAATTGACAAAATCTCATTTTCTCTTCTTTTCTAAATGTTTCTCATTATGTAGCTCAAGATGAAGAATCAGATAATAATCAGAGACTTAAGCTTAAAGACTCAGTTTTAACTAACAAACATGAAGTAAAGAAACAAAGATTGCTCAAGGAGGAAAAATATATTGGTAAGCATGTTAATTGCAGAGTGCTTTTCATTGACTACAGTGGATAATGAGTGTTTGGAATTTTTTAGATCTCTATTTTGCTAGTGTTATGTCCTAATACTGATTTTAACGTAAGTATTGCAAATCATAAGAATGAAATTGGAGCAATAGTTTAACAGGTAAGATATATTTGCCTTGCATTAACTGACTTGGGTTCAATTGCTGTTATCACACATGGTGTCCTGAACCCACCCATCGCTAGTGATCCTGATGTAAGAGCCAGGAGTAAAACCTGAGCACCACTTGGTGTGGCTCCAAACAAAAACAAAGGAACAAAAATCTTAGGAAAATAGATGATGTGAAGTATATTTGATGCACAGGATATGAGGTAGTTTGAATATATGCATGTTAATAGCTTTGTATTTTCATATCAAGTCTGAATTATGATCATTTAATATTATAACAATGAGAATAAAATTTTACACACCTACCTTAAATTTTTGTTTGTGGATAAAAATATTTCTTTTTTGTAATGCACCAACATTTTTCTATAAATGTAGCTCATTATAAGGTAGCTGATGAAATGCACCTGTATCAGCTTCAAGATGCAGAAATAATGTCAGAAGTTCAGTTAACAAAACAGGGACCGTCCAAAGAGGATATGCACATTATAGAAATAATGCAAACATTTGTTACATGGTATTCCTAATATCCTGCAATTTTTAAAAATAATTTTAAATGTTATATACATAAATATTATTATATCAATTGTGATCAAGATTTATTAGTAAAATAAAAATCAAGATATATTTATATTATAAATATTTTTATATTGATATTCCTGAACTTAAAGTAATTCATTATAATTTATAAATGCAATAAAATGTGTTCTACATGTTTAAATTTCAGTTAGTGAATTCACAATACCTCTCCACTTTTCCACTTCTCTCTTCCTCTCTCAATATTTTTATTAAATATATCGAGTACCAGAAGGAAAACTTATGCTTAATCTTCAAGACTCAATGTCAACTACCTCAAAGCCATACAAAGAAGAACAATTTATTGGTTAGTATAGTAATTGCATAAACCTTCTCTGAGTAGTTGCAGTGGGGAATGAGTGTTTAGACCTTCTTAGACCTCCATCTTGCTAGTGTCCTACCCTAAATTTTGTTTTAACTTATTCAATAAAAATCTATGAAAAGAGATAAAACATACAGCATTTGATGCCTAGGATATGAAACTGCAATATTAATACAGTTTAAACATATATACATTATGTACCTTTTTTGTTATTTCACCCTGTATAAATGAGAAAAAATTTTATACACTTTAAATTTATAAGTTAATGAATCAAAATATTTCTTTTTCTATTTTTCACCAAAATGCTTCTGTAACTAGCTCAGTATAAAGCTTCAGATGAAATGTGCAGAACTCAACTTCAAGACTCAGTAACAGTGGTTGAAGCGCAATTAAAGAAACAGAGACCATCTAAAGAGGGAACACAGATTAGTAAGAATAGAAATAATTCAAGCTTTCCCTGCATAACATTGGGAATATGGCTATTTTGGAGTTTCATGTCTTATCCTGCATATATTTTTAACTTAAAATTTAACATTTTAGAGAGCTAGAGAGATAGTACAACAGGTAAGGTGCTTGCTTTCTATGCAGCTAATCCTTTTTTGATCACTGGCAACCTATATAGTACCTGCATATTGCCAGATGTGACCCAAAGTAAAACAGAAAATTTTCGGTAGTCCACCCAATGCAGAAGCTGGTCTTGGAGGTCTTACAGGACGGAGATGTGAGGATGGGTGGCTCCTTTCCGAGCATTTTCAGCAATACCGACAAAGGGTGTGCTGCTGCCAAGACCTCTCCCCAGGCCAGTTGCTGCAAGCCAATGATGTTTTCCACAAGCAACAGTGGCTGCACTGTTCCGGGCTGTTATGGCCCCCACATTGCAGGCTTGCAGCCCCAGAGAGCCGCAAAGTCTGCCAGAGCTCCTTGAGGATGGGAGGAGAACAATACTTGTGCTGGCACCACCATGGCCCAGAGCAGGGTTTCCACCCAGCCGGACGCTGGCACCAGCACATATTTCTGTTGGCTGCAGACACCCCATGACATGCAAGAGCCCAATGTACCCTGGCCAGCACCCGGAGAGCACGGGTTAAGACCCATTTAGGTGGCAAGCGGAAAGAGACTCTAATGTAGATGCATGGGAAGGCGCAGTGGATAGTTGACCTCTCGGTACTGTTAAAATAGCAGAATCCTGGGACACAGCGCTCCTGGGTATGGGTGGGTCCTCTTTGTTCAATGGCAGCTAAAGAATATGTTTCGATTACTGCTAATCTGCGGGGGGAGGTTGTTTGATTTTATTTTTTAGGTGTGTTCTAAGATTATTTAGAAGATGCAAGCCTAATCGCTTCTCAGCCTTTTGGCTAAGATCAAGTGTAGTATCTGTTCTTACCAGTTTAATATCTGATACGTAAAGAAAAAAGATGCAAGCCTCACATTTTTAACCAAATGAAACGTTATGAAATGGGTTTTCTAATTTTGCATTCAGCGTGACTTCTCAGTACCCACCAATTGTGGCACAGTATCAGTCAAAACTTAAAACTTTGCAAGTACTGGAATTTTGCCAGTGTTCGTTGAACCTGGCATATAGAACTTGAAATTTCACCATTGCCCCTAAAATCTACATGGACTATCTGTAATATTTCCGAATTTATACTGAACCTAAGTTCCTTGAAAAAAACCCCATGTAACTTAATAGATCTTCATTTCATCAACTGGAATGCTATGTACAATTGTTTTTCACTGCACATTCCTGTTTTCTTGCATTTATCCTTCCAATTATTTATTTTTTATTGTAGTTTTTAGTATTTCCTTTTATATTTTTTACTTTGGTGCCTTTTCAAATTGTCGTGTTTTAAAATATTTTTGTTCTTTAATTAAAAAGGCGTGTATACTCTTCACAAAGAAAAGTTAATTGATAAATTATATAAGGAGTGGATTCCCCTCCCCCATATTTGGATTCTAAAATTTTAGGGCCGACATTTGGTCATTTCACTTTTATTAATCTCAAGTATTTCATCTGATAAAAGTGTGACAAATGTTATAATGATGTTATAAATGCATTTATATACCTAAATCCAAATAGTGTAAATAGCAATTGGTTAAGTTTGATCTGGGTAAATGATAAGCATGTATAATGTTATTTTAGAGATGATTTTAGGTATATATACTCACAAGTATGGCTCCCCAAAATGGGTAGCCTACTTTGAATGACGAAAAAATATCTTTCTCAACATCTGAAATCTTGATTACAGAGCAGATGATTGTTCCAAAATAAAGACATATTAAAGCAATCATAACTTGTGTTACCTGTAAAAAATGCATATGTTTTGTGAAATATAAACACTTATCCCCAAGTGTGTATGAATGCCCTTAAAATTGAGACCAACAGCTGCAGAAATAGCATAGTAGGAAAGGTATTTGCCTTGTCATTGCCAACCTGGATTTGATCCTAGGAATCCCATATGGTCCCTCAAGCCTGTCAGAAGTAATTTCTGAGCTCAAAAGCAGGAGTAACCCCTGAGCACTGCCAGGAGTGGCCCCAAAACAAAAAAAAATTGAGACCAAGTATGAGAAATTGCTGTAGTGTCTTAAGCAGTCTTGAGAAATTATCTAAATATGTTACATATTTATATCTCTAGCATTCTCAGACTTAATAAAAACATAACACAATGCAAAAACAAGGCGTGTATATGTATAAATATATATTTAACATAAATGTGTGTGTGCGTATGTGTGTTAAATTCTATTAACTTTACCAAGTAAATCCAAGCCATACTGTTTTTAACTAATTAAGCAGCTATAGTTTTGAAAGTAGGTTTTGGATTCGTTAAATGACTCTAGTCTGGACTACTGTAAGAAAACCATAGTGAGGATTTGGCTGAGAATTTTAATGTTTGAAAAATGAGAGAACATATTGATAGTGATTACTTTAAAATGAAGGGAAAGAGGAGTAGTTTGATATGGAGTATAAATGTCTGGTTGAGCCAAGATGTAGAAGAAAAAAGGAAAAGTTCAACTTGAGAGTGTGAGGTAAGTTGTTGAAGGGTTGCGAGGAAGTGAGCTTTATTTGTCTTGGTTTTTAATAACTGCAAATAGTGGGCTTGGAAAAAAAGAGTGAAATGTATTGAAGTTTACCATATTAGATAAATTTAGTGGACGTGTTCAGAAGATGAGGGAATAAAACGACTCAAGTCAGTTGACTATTGTGTGAAATATATTTGACCAATGGAAAAGAACAATGAAAAAAATACTGAACTAGACAACCCATATGATTTATCTGTAAAAATGAATTATATAATAAAAATATACACAATGATGAAAATTTTACATAACTGATATCAATATAAATATCGATTTATATTCATACATAAAATTTAATTTATAAATGATAATTTATATTTTAATTGAATTTGTAAAATAATAACTTTATAATTATTAAAATTATAGATTTAATTAAATTATAACTTATATTTATAATCAAATTTATAAGTTAAATCAATTTATATTTCATATTAAGTTTATATAAAGCAATAGTTATATTACAATGCAGTAATGAGCTAGAACAATTACTGTTGAAACATATCTATCCTAATGTATGGCAACTGTAGTTTTATATAATGGGATAAATTGTGTATTCTACTTGTTCATATTTCAAAGTTAGTGGATGCACTATGTCTTTCTACCACCATACTTCTTTCTCTTCTCTAAATGCTCATTATGCAGCACAATATGAAGTACCAAATAGAAATCATATGCCTGAACTTCAAGAATCAGTTTTAACTACCTCAGAATCATATGAAGAACAACAAGATATTGGTATGTATATACATTTATATGTATGTATATGTTTGGTTTGGTATTTTGTCCACACTCAGTGGTACACAGGTCTTAATTCTGGCTTTGCACTCATCATGGTCTCATTAAACTATATCTGCATGCTGGAGTTTGTTGGCCTGTGCCAGCAAGCATTCTATCTGCTTACTATACTATAGTTCCAGCCTCAATATACTGGTAAGTGTATTATTTGCAGAGTACTTTGTTATTGATAGTAATGAAGAATGAGTGTTTGGCCCTTCCTAGCCCTCCATCTTGCTAGTGTCCTATCCTAACCATATATTAATTTATTTATTAGAAATATTAGGAAAACTGATAAAAAATATGAGGATATGAAAATTTGAAGTAATGATGCAATTTGAACATATACATGTTAAAAGCATTGTATTTTCATATGAAGTCTGAAATTATGGTCACTTTATCTTATGAGACAGAAAACTTATTGTTGTACACTTTAATAAATTTGTGTATCAAAATATTTCTTTTTTATTGTGCCTAAATTCTCCTATATGTGTAGCTCATTATGATATACCAGATGCAATGCACATGCCACAGCTTCAGGACTCAGTAACAGCGACAAAAAAGCAGCTAAAGAAACAGAGACTATCCAAAGAAGGAACACATATTAGTAAGTATAGAAATAATAAAAACTTTGCCTGGGTGACATTGTCGAAATGGGTTTCTTAGGGTTTTGTCTTGATTATATCTTGCTCAGCAATTTATTTATTTACTTTTGGGTTTTTGGGCCACACCCAGCATCACTCAGGGGTTACTCCTGGCTCTGCACTCTGAAATCAATCCTGGTAGGCTCAGGCAACCAAATGGGATGCAAGGGATCGAACCTGGGTCCAACTGGGTCAGCTGCATGCAAGGCAAATGCCCTACCACTGTGCTATCACTCTGGTTCCTTCTTCAGCAATTTTTAAACTTAAAATTAAAAGTTTTAGGTAACTGGAGAGAGAGTATAGTGGGCAGAGTGCTTGCCTTGAGGGAGCTGACCCACGTCTGATCCTTAGCATTTTATCTAGTTTCCTTAGGATTGCCAGTATCAATTCCTGAATTCATAGCCAGGAGTAACCCATGAACATCACTGGATTTGGCCAAAAACGAAACAAAGAAAAATGTTTAAAAATAGAAAAATTATTTTCATAAATGGTGATTGATATAAAGTTACTTAAGATATTTTAATTAAATAATAAGGACTTAACAACATATATAAATTAAAACTATTTTTATATCAAAGCTGAACTTAATTAATTTTTATTTTTGTGAAACAGCCTAAATTATATAGTCTATGTTATACATTTGAAATTAAATGTACAATCTCTACTTTGTCTCTCAGTTTCTCTCTTTCTTATTCTGTAGCACAAGGAGAAGTACTAGATAGAAATCTTATGGTTGAACTTCAAGACTCAGTTTCAGCTTCTTCAAAACAATATAAAGAGGAACAATACACTGGTAAGAGTGTTAATTGCAGAGTACTTTGTCATTGACAACAATGGGGAATGAATGAACCTTCCTAGATTTTTACCTTCTAGTATCTTTTACTAATATATTTATTAATTTATTCATTAAATGCAAGAAAAATAAATAAAAGAAAATATGAAGTATATTTGAGGTATAGAATATGAAAATTTGATCTATTAATCTTTAATAAAGGAGCAACAAATTCGTTTGGTAAAGGAGCAAGAAAAGCCTCTTCAGAAGTTGTATTGGGATAACCGGTCAGCCACATGCACAAAAGAGAACCCAGACTACCATCTAACACTATGCAAAAAGGTCAAATAAAGTGAATTAAAGACCTTGATATCAGACCCCAAACCACAAGGTATATACAAGAACATGAGATAAAACACTATATTATATTGAGACTAAAGGCATCTTCAGAGAGGAAACACCACTGTCCAAAACAGTGAAAGCAGAGATAAACAAATGGAATTATATCAAACTGAGAAGCTTCTACACTTCAAAGGAAACAGTGACTAGGGTAAAAAATTACCCACAGAATGAGAGGAACAATTCCCACAACAGTGATCAGATAAGGAGCTATTATCTAATATACAAGGTACTGACAGAACTTAACAAAAAACTTTATGAAAGAAAACAGAAACCCATGAAAAGGGGGGCAGAAGTGAAAACACATTTCCTCAAAGAAGTACAGATGGCCAAAAGGCACATGAGAAAAATGCTCCACAGTGGAGGTTCTGCCTTGCTGTGCCCTTGATGACTGTGATAACTTGAAGGAACCTGTTGGTTTTGCTTGTGTCTCTTTTCTGAATCCCTCAAGCTCTCCTCAGAGCTAGGAAGGCCCCCCCACCCAAAAAAAAACTGTATCCTGGAGCTGCTCAGGCTGAGAAGCCAAGAAACACTGAGTTAGTAAGGACTGGCTGTGGGGGTCACCAGGCAGAGAGCTGATTCCTCTGTCTGTGGAGGTTCTGCCCTGCTACACCCTTGATGACTGTGATAACTTGAAGGATCCTGCTGACTTTGCTTGTGTCTCAATTTTGCTTGAATCCCTCAAGCTCTCCTCAGAGGGCTAGGAAGGAACCCCCCCTCCAAAAACAAAAAACAAAAAACAAAAAACAAAAAACAAAACTGCGTCCTGGAGCTGCTCCGGCTGAGAAGTCAAGAAATACCAAAATCCCTTCCTCACACCTATATTTATTGCAGCCCTATTTACAATAGCTAGACTCTGGAAACAACCAAGATGCCCTTTAGCAAATAAATGGCTAAAGAAATTGTGGTACATATACACAATGGAATATTATGCAGCCGCCAGGAGAGATGAAGTCATGAAATTTTCCTATACATGGATGTATATGGAATCTATCATGCTGAGTGAAATAAGTCATAGGGAGAGAGATAGATGCAGAATAGACTCATTTATCTATGGGTTTTAAGAAAAATGAAAGACATTTTTGCAACAATCCTCAGAGACAAAGAGAGGGGGGCTGGAACTTCCAGCTCACTTCATGAAGCTCACCACAAAGAGTGGTGAGTGCAGTTAGAGAAATAACTACACTGAGAATTATCATAACCATGTGAATGAATGAGGGAACTTGAAAGCCTGTCTAAAGTACATGTGGGGGTGGGGTAGGGTGGAGGGAGATTTTGGACATTGGTGGTGGGAATGCTGCAGTGGTGAAGGGGGGTGTTCTTTACATGACTGAAACATAATCACAATCATGTTTGTAATCAATGTGTTTAAATAAAGATATTATTAAAAAATAAAAGAAAAATGCTCCACATCACCAATCATTAGTAAAATGGAAATCAAAATAACAATAAGGTACCATCTCACACCACAGAGACCTGCACTTATCACAAAGAACAATAACATACAGTGCTGGTGGGGTTGTGGGGAGAAAGGTACTCCTATTCACTCTTGGTAGGAATGCTAGTGTGGTCTAGCCTTTCTAGAAAACAATGTGGATATTCCTCATAAAACTGGAAATTGAGCTCCCAAATGATCTAATAGTACTACTCCTAAGGATATATGCTAGGAACACAAAAACGCAATACAAAAATGCCCTCTGCAAGTGTATGTTCATTTCACGCTATATAAAATAGCCAGAATCTGGAAATAACCCACATATCTGACAACAAATAAGTGGGTAAAGAAACGGTGGTACATATACACAATAGAATATTATGCAAATCGTCAGGAGAGATGAAGTCATAAAATTTTCCTAGAATATGGGAACTTTTATTGTGCAATATAAGTCAGTGGGAGAGAGATAGACACAGAATAGTCTCACTCAATTGTGGTATTTATGAAAAATAAAAGATGGGATGGTAATAATACCCAGAGACAACAGAGATGAGGGCTGCAAGGACCGACCCACGATATGATGCGCCAGAGGTAAGGTGTCTGCCTTGCCAGCGCTAGCCTAGGACGGACCGTGATTCAATCCCCCGGCATCCTATATGATCCCCCAAGCCAGCAGTTACTTCTGAGCGCATAGCCAGGAGTAACTCCTGAGAATTACCGGGTGTGGCCCAAAAATAAAAAAAAAATTAATAAACTGTATGTCTGGGGAACATTCTCTGAATAATCAAGTCTATTCTATTGATTGGACAGTCTGTCTTTATTTCAGTACCATGCTGTTTTAATGACTATTACTTTGTAATACAATTTAAAGTTGGGGAAAGTGATGCTTCCCATCTTTTTCCCTAAGAGTTGCTTTAGGTATTTGTAAGCATTGTTTCAAATGAATTTCAAGAGTGTCCAATCCACTTCTTTGAAGAATATCATGTGTATCCTTAGAGGAATTGCATTAAATCTGTACAATGCTTTGTGGAGTATTGACATTTTAATTATGTAAATTCTCCCAATCCATAAACAGGGTATGTATCTCCTCTTTTATTTATTGAAGCAGTGTTTGTAGTTTACTTTGTATAGGCCCTTCATCTCTTTAATTAAGTTTACTCCAAGCTACTTGTGTTTCTGTGCACTATTATAAGTGAGATTGTTTTTTTATAATAATAATCTTGTTTTATTTATTTATTTAGTTTGGTTTTTTGAGCCACATCTGTTTTATGCTCAGGGGTTATTCATGGCTACGCACTCAGAAATTGCCCCTGGCTTGGGGGGACCATATGGGATGCCGGGGGATCAAACCATGGTCCTTTCCTTGGCTAGCGCTTGCAAGGCAAACACCTTACCTCTAGCGCCACCTCGCCGGCCCCATGAGATTAGTTTTTTATTTTTAATTTTTTTTTATTTAAACACCTTGATTACATACATGATTGTGTTTGGGTTTCAGTCATAAAAGGAACACCACCCATCACCAGTGCAACATTCCCATCACCCAAGTCCCAAATCTCCCTCCTCCCCACCCAACCCCTGCCTGTACTCTAATCAGGCTCTACCTTTCCCTCATACATTCTCAATATTAGGACAGTTCAAAATGTAGTTATTTCTCTAACTAAACTCATCACTCTTTGTGGTGAGCTTCCTGAGGTGAGCTGGAACTTCCAGCTCTTTTCTCTTTTGTGTCTGAAATTTATTATTGCAAGAATGTCTTTCATTTTTCTTAAAACCCATAGATGAGTGAGACCATTCTGCGTTTTTCTCTCTCTCTCTGACTTATTTCACTCAGCATAATAGATTCTGTGTACATCCATGTATAGAAAAATTTCATGACTTCATCTCTCCTGACAGCTTCATAATATTCCATTGTGTATATGTACCACAGTTTCTTTAGCCATTCGTCTGTTGAAGGGCATCTTGGTTGTTTCCAGAGTCTTGCTATGGTAAATAGTGCTGCAATGAATATAGGTGTAAGGAAGGGATTTTTGTATTGTATTTTTGTGTTCTTAGGGTATATTCTTAGGAGTGGTATAGCTGGGTTGTATGGGAGCTCAATTTCCAGTTTTTGGAGGAATCTCCATATTGCTTTCCATAAAGGTTGAACTAGACGGCATTCCCACCAGCAGTGGATAAGGGTTCCTTTCTCTCCACATCCCCGCCAGCACTGTTTGTTCTCATTCTTTGTGATGTGTGCCATTCTCTGTGGTGTGAGGTGGTATCTCATTGTTGTTTTGATTTGCATCTCCCTGATGATTAGTGATGTGGAGCATTTCTTCATGTGTCTTTTGGCCATTTGTATTTCTTCTTTGTCAAAGTGTCTGTTCATTTCTTCTCCCCATTTTTTGATGGGATTAGATGTTTTTTTCTTGTAAATTTCTGTCAGTGCCTTGTATATTTTGGAGATTAGCCCCTTGTCTGATGGGTATTGGGTGAATAGATTCTCCCACTCAGTGGGTGGCTCTTGTATCCTGAGCACTATTTCCTTTGAGGTGCAGAAGCTTCTCAACTTAATATATTCCCATCTGTTAATCTCTGCTTTCACTTGCTTGGAGAGTGCAGTTTCCTACTTGAAGATGCCTGTAGTCTCAATGTCCTGGAGAGTTTTGCCTATGTGTTGTTCTATATATCTTATGGTTTGGGGTCTGATATCGAGGTCTTTAATCCATTTGGATTTTACCTTCGTACATGATGTTAGCTATGGGTCTAAGTTCAATTTTTTGCAAGTGGCTAGCCAGTTGTGCCAACACCACTTGTTGAAGAGGCTTTCCTTGCTCCATTTAGGATTTCTTGCTCCTTTATCAAAAATTAGGTGATTGTATGTCTGGGGAGCATTTTCTGAGTATTCAAGCCTATTCCACTGATCTGAGGGTCTGTCCTTATTCCAATACCATGCTGTTTTGATAACTATTGCTTTGTAGTAAAGTTTAAAGATGGGGAAAGTAATTCCTCCCATATTCTTTTTCCCAATGATTGCTTTAGCTATTCTAGGGTGTTTATTGTTTCAAACAAATTTCAACAGTGCCTGATCCACTTCTTTGAAGAATGTCATAGGTATCTTTAGAGGGATAGCGTTGAATCTGTATAATGCCTTGGGGAGTATTGCCATTTTGATGATGTTAATCCTGCCAATCCATGAGCAGGGTATGTGTTTCCATTTCCGCGTGTCCTCTCTTATTTCTTGGAGCAGAGTTTTATAGTTTTCTTTGTATAGGTCCTTCACTTTTTTAGTCAAGTTGATTCCAAGATATTTGAGTTTGTGTGGCACTATTGTGAATGGGGTTGTTTTCTTAATGTCCATTTCTTCCTTATTACTATTGGTGTATAGAAAGGCCATTGATTTTTGTGTGTTAATTTTGTAGCCTGCCACCTTGCTATATGAGTCTATTGTTTCTAGAAGCTTTTTGGTAGAGTCTTTAGGGTTTTCTAAGTAGAGCATCATGTCATCTGCAAACAGTGAGAGCTTGACTTCTTCCTTTCCTATCTGGATTCCCTTGATATCTTTTTCTTGCCTAATCGCTATAGCAAGTACTTCCAGTGCTATGTTGAATAGGAGTGGTGAGAGAGGACAGCCTTGTCTTGTGCCAGAATTTAGAGGGAAGGCTTTTAGTTTTTCTCCATTGAGGATAATATTTGCCACTGGCTTGTGGTAGATGGCCTTAACTATATTGAGAAAGGTTCCTTCCATTCCCATCTTGCTGAGAGTTTTGATCAAGAATGGGTGTTGGACCTTGTCAAATGCTTTCTCTGCATCTATTGATATAATCATGTAGTTTTTATTTTTCTTGTTGTTGATGTTGTGTATTATGTTGATAGACTTATGGATGTTAAACCATCCTTGCATTCCTGGGATGAAACCTACTTGATCGTAGTGGATGATCTTCTTAATGAGGTATTGAATCCTATTTGCCAGGATTTTGTTGAGGATCTTTGCATCTGCATTCATCAGCGATATTGGTCTGTAATTTTCTTTTTTCGTAGCATCTCTGTCTGGTTTAGGTATTAGGGTGATGTTGGCTTCATAAAAGCTGTTTGGGAGTGTTTCCGTTTGTTCAATTTCATGAAAGAGTCTTGCCAGGATTGGTAGTAGTTCCTCTTGGAAAGTTTGAAAGAATTCATTAGTGAATCCATCTGGGCCTGGGCTTTTGTTTTTGGGCAGACTTTTGATTACCATTTTTATTTCATCAATGGTGATGGGGGTGTTTAGATATGCTACATCCTCTTCCTTCAACCGTGGAAGATTATAAGAGTTCAAGAATTTATCCATTTCTTCCAGGTTCACATTTTTAGTGGCATAGAGTTTTTCAAAGTAGTTTCTGATTACCCTTTGAATCTCTGTCATATCAGTAGTGATCTCTCCTTTTTCATTCCTAATACGAGTTATCAAGTTTCTCTCTCTCTCTTTCTTTGTTAGGTTTGCCAGTGGTCTATCAATCTTGTTTATTTTTTCGAAGAACCAACTTCTGCTTTCGTTGATCTTTCGGATTGTTTTTTGGGTTTCCACTTCGTTGATTTCTGCTCTCAGCTTTGTTATTTCCTTCTGTCTTCCTATTTTTGGGTCCTTTTGTTGAGCACTTTCTAGTTCTATTAGCTGTGTCATTAAGCTACTCAGGTAAGCTCCTTCTTCCTTCCTGATGTGTGCTTGCAAAGCTATAAATTTTCCTCTCAGTACTGCTTTTGCTGTGTCCCATAAGTTCTGATAGTTTGTGTCTTTATTGTCATTTGTTTCCAGGAACCTTTTGATTTCCTCCTTGATTTCATCTCCGACCCACTGGTTATTGAGCATGAGGCTGTTTAACTTCCAGGTGTTAAAGTGTTTCTTCTGAGTCCCTTTGGAGTTCACAAATAATTTCAGAGCCTTGTGGTCAGCGAAGGTAGTCTGCAAAATTTCTATCCTCTTGATCTTATGGAGGTATGTTTTATGTGCCAGCATGTAGTCTATCCTGGAGAATGTCCCATGTACATTGGAGAAGAATGTGTATCCAGGTTTCTGGGGATGGAGTGTCCTATATATATCCACTAGGCCTCTTTCTTCCATTTCTCTCCTCAGGTCTAGTATATTCTTGTTGGGTTTCAGTCTGGTTGACCTATCCAGTGTTGACAAAGCAGTGTTGAGGTCCCCCACAATTATTGTGTTGTTATTGATATTGTTTTTCAGATTTGTCAACAATTGTTTTAAATATTTTGCTGGCCCCTCATTTGGTGCATATATGTTTAGGAGAGTTATTTCTTCCTGCTCTATATACCCCTTGATTAATATAAAATGTCCATCTTTGTCCCTTACAACCTTCCTGAGTATAAAGTTTGCATTATCTGGTATTAGTATGGCCACTCCAGCTTTTTTATGGGTGTTGTTTGCTTGGATAACTTTTCTCCAGCCTTTTATTTTGAGTCTATGTTTGTTCTGACTATTCAGGTGCGTTTCTTGTAGGCAGCAGAAGGTTGGATTGAGTTTTTTGATCCATTTAGCCACTCTGTGTCTCTTAACTGGTGCATTTAGTCCATTGACGTTGAGAGAAAGAATTGTCCTGGGATTTAATGCCATCTTTATATCGAAATTTGGTGTGTCTTTTGGTTAGTCTTGTTTTAAATTAGGTCTTTCAGTTTTTCTCTTAAGACTGGTTTTGGGTCTGTAAAGTTTCTGAGCTGTTTTTTGTCTGTGAAACCATGTATTCTTCCGTCAAACCGGAAAGTGAGTTTTGCTGGGTACAGTATTCTAGGTGAAGCATTCATTTCATTCAGTCTTGTCACAATATCCCACCACTGCTTTCTGGCATTGAGTGTTTCTGGTGAAAGGTCTGCTGTAAATCTCAAGGATGCTTGCTTGAATGTAATTTCCCCTTTTGATCTTGCTGTTTTTAGAATTCTGTCTCTATCTGTGGGATTTGTCATTGTGACTAGGATGTGTCTTGGGGTGGTTTTTCTTGGGTCTCTTTTGGTTGGTACTCTTCGGGCATGCAGGATTTGATCACATATATTCTTTAGCTCTGGGAGTTTCTCTTTAATGATGTTCTTGACCGTTGATTCTTCCTGGAAATTTTCTTCCTGGGTCTCTGGGACTCCAATGATTCTTAAGTTGTTTCTGTTGATCTTATCATAGACCTCTATTTTTATCTGTTCCCATTCTTTGACTAATTTTTCCATTGTCTGTTCATTTGTTTTAAGTTTTTTTTCCAATCTCTCCTGTTGTATGGAATTGTTGTGTATCTCATCTTCCACAGCACCAAGTCTATTCTCAGCTTCTGATACCCTGTCCCAGAGCTTATCCATGTTGTCATTCACTTCGTTTACTGATTTTTTCAGGCCTGTTAGTTGACATGTTATTTCAGTTTGGAGTTTTGTGATTTCTGTCTTAATATTTTCTTGGTTCTTATTAGTGTTCTGTTCTACTCTATTCATGGTTTCTTTGAGTTCTTTGAGAATATTCCATATTGCTACTCTAAAGTCCTTATCTGAGAGATTGATTAGTTGGTTGGTCGTTAACTGGTCATCAGAATTGTCATCTTCATTCTCTATGTCTGATGCTGGCCTGCGTTGTTTCCCCATTGTCACACTTGTATTGTGGGTTTTTCTACGTGTTGCGGTGGTATTCATTGGTTATATGATGCAGGCAACACACTTCTCTGGCTCCGCCCTTTCTGGATGGGCCGACTTGCCTCCAAGGTAGGGGAGTCCTCCGTGGATGAAGCCTCACACAGGATCAAATCTTAGGCCCGAGCACGCAGCAGAGTAGACAGTCTGGAGAGAAATTCTTGCTTCTGTGATCCAGCACAGTTCTTAGTGTGGTTTTTTTCTTCTTGTGATGGTGTTCTTTTTTTAGAAAGAGCGCACGGCTGCGTAGCGAAGTGGAGCTAAGTGCCTTCTGGAGCCTCTTTTCAGCCCACTCTCAGGAGGTTCATGCAACAGGATAGCAGAGAGACACACACGCAGCACTCACAGTTTTTCACAGTCGGGCCCCACTGGTCAGGCGTAGTTTTCACTCGCTCGCTGGGCAGCTTCAGAATGCTGTATTTTTAGGGTTCACTTCCCAGGACTCTGAGGAGAGTCACTGGCTCGCTGGGAAGCTTCCTAATGTAGTTTCTTTGGGGTTCGCTTCCCAGGGCTCTGAGGAGAGCTTCCAGAGTTCAGGAAAGACAGAGAAGAGTAGGACAGGGCTCCCTTCAGGTGCTCAGTTTCTGGCTCGCTGGCTAGCTTCCAAATGTAGTTTCTTTGGGGTTCGCTTCCCAGGGCTCTGAGGACAGCTTCCAGAGTTCAGGAAAGACAGAGAAGGGTAGGACAGGGCTCCCTTCAGGTGCTCAGTTTCCTCAGAAGAAGCACAGTGGTGGAGACTCCACAGGGTGGAGACTCTGCAGGTAGAGCAATCAGCACTCTGCCTGGAAACCCCCACATCCAGCCATTTCTTACTCACTCACTGGCTCGCTGGGTAGCTTCCGAATGTAGTTTCTTTGGGGTTCACTTCCCAGGGCTCTGAGGAGAGCTTCCAGAGTTCAGGAAAGACAGAGAAGGGTAGGACAGAGCTCCCTTCAGGCGCTCAGTTTCCTCAGAAGAAGCACAGCCGGGTGGAGACTCTGCAGGTAGAGCAATCAGCACTCTGCCTGGAAACCCCCACATGCAGCCATTTCTCACTCACTCCCATGAGATTGTTTTTTAATGTTCATTTTTTTCTCTATCATTATTTGTGTATAATAAGACCATTGATTTTTGTGTGTTAATTTTATAGCCTGCCACTTGCTATATGAGTCTATTGTTTCTAGAAGCTTTTTAGTAGTCTTTAGGGTTTTGTTAATATAGTATCATGTCATCTGCACACAGTCAGACTTGACTTCTTCCTTTCTTATCTGGGTGTCCTTGATATCTTTTTCTTGCCTAATTGCTATGGCAAGTACTTCCAGTGCTAAGTTAAAAAGGAGTGGTGAGAGGGGACAGCATTGTCTTGTACAAGATTTTAGAGAAATGGCTTTTAGTTTATCACCATTGAGTATAATATTTGCCATTGACTGTGGTACATGGCCTTTACTATATTGAGAAATGTTCCTTCTATCTTCAATCTGGTTTATAGTTTTTATCATGAATGCATACAACCATTAGCTCTGAGAGTTTCTTGAAATGATGTCCTTGACTATTGATTCTTCATAGAGATTTTCTTCCTGGTTTTTTAGGACTCCAATGATTCGTATGTTATTTCTGTTAAATTTATTCCAGAGTTAAATTTTTCTCTCTTCACATACTTTGAGAATTTTTTTAATTGTCAGTTCATTGTTTTAAAGCTCCTTTCCAACCTCTTCTGTTGTATGAAGTTGTTGCACATTCAATATTCCAGCTCATTGATTTTTGTCCTCAGCCACTTTTACTCTGCTGCAGAGGCTTTCCATTTAGGTTTTCATTTCACCTACCAAGTTTTTCAGTCATGTTTCAGTTTGGAGTTTGTTTTCATATTTATTTTCAGATCCTTTTGATTCTTTTTGTTTTGGTTTGGGTCACAGGGGTTACTCCTAGCTCTGTACTCAGAAATAGCTCCTGGCAGGCAGGGGACCATATGGGATGCTGGGATTTGAATAACTTCCATCCTGGGTCAGCTGCATGCAAAGCAAATGCCCTACCACTGTGCTATCTCTCCTATCTAGGATACTTTTGATTCTTTTTTGCAGTTTGTTCAGTTGTTTTTCATGCTTTCTTTAAATTCTATAGAGATATTCCTTATTGTTTCTCTATACTCCTTATTTGAGAGGCTAAATAGGTGGTTGGCACTTTTTGAGTCATGAGAGCTGCCATCTTCATTCTCTCAGCATAGTGGAGGCCTGTCTTGTTTCCCCATTGCCATGCTTGTAGCGTGTTGTTTTCATTTATTTTATTTTGGTTTGGTTTTGGTTTTTGGATCACACCCGGCAGCACTCAGGGGTTATTCCTGGCTCTATGCTCAGAAATTGCTCCTGGCAGGCTCGGGGGGTGGGGTGGGGGGATGCCTGGGATGCCAGGATTCGAACCACTGTCTTCTGCATGAAAGGCAAACTCCCTACCTCCATGCTATCTCTCCGATCCCAAGTGTTTTGTTTTCTATATGTTGTGCTGGGTTTCATTGTCTAGGAGACATGCATGGCCATTGAGTGGAGCAGCTGGGCTCTCTGCTCTGGCCTATTTCAGTCTCAAGACTTAATAACAGTGTCAGAAGTTCATTTAAAGACACAAGGACCATCCAAAGATGATATACAGATTAGTAAATATAGAAATAATCAAACAACCATAAGTGGCATTGGAGAAATGGATAGCTTCAGAATACATTATCCTGGTGTCGTCTTAAAATTTTAAATTTATTATTAAAAGTTTTAATATAATTTTTTTTGTTTTGTTTTTGAATCACACCCAGCGGCGCTCAGGGGGTTACTCCTGGCTCTACGCTCAGAAATCACTACTGGCAGGCCCGGGGGACCATATGGGATGCCGGGATTCAAACCACTGTCATTCTGCATGCAAGGCAAATGCCTTACCTCTATGCTATCTTAAATATAAAGTAATCATGATATATAGGATGTATTAATGTATTCATAAATCAGGACACATATTTATTAAATCTATTTTAATAGATCAATGTTTCTGATCTTAAGACTAATTTTAATTTTTATGAAATGGGAGAAAGTGTATTCCACTTATTAAGATTTCAAAGTTAGTAATGCACAATATTTCTACTTTACCCTTCATCTCTCTATTCCTCTCAAATGTTTCTTATTATGTATCACAAGGTGGAGTACCAGATAGAGTCTTGAACTTCAAGACTCAATTTTAACACCTCCAAAATCATACAAAAAGGAGCAATTTATTCATGAGTATAATAATTTCATGATACTTTATAATTGAATGCATTGGGAATAAGTCTTTGGATCTTCTTCCTAGAGCTACATCTTTTTAGTATCTTATTCTAATCTTGATTTTAGATTATTCAATAACAATCTAGGAATTTAAATACAACATAGGCAGTTTTGGGGGACGAGGCACACTCAGCGACACTCAGGAGTTATTCCTGGCTATGTGCTCAGAAATCACTCCTAGCTTGGGAGACCATATGGGACTCTGGGGATAGAACTTTGATCTGTCCTGGGTAAGCCATGTTAAGGCAAACTCCCTACCACTGCACTACTGCTCCGGCCCTAACACAGGCACATTTATGCTTGATATGAAACTCAAATATTAAGGCAGCTTGAACATACAAAATTATACAACTTCTCTTTTATATCAAGCCTGAAGTTTTGGTCACTTTATCTCATAAAATTTGTAAGAAATTTTAGTTGTATGCTTTTTCTAAATGAATCAAAATAATAATCTAATGCATCAAAAATACTTGTTTTTCTATTTTTCACCAAAATGCTTCTATAAATGTAGCTCAATATGAAGCTTTACGTGAAGTGTATATGACTGAACTTCAAGACTTAGTAACTGCAGCAGAAGTACAGTTAAAGAAACAGTGGCCATCCAAAGAAGAAACACAGATTAGTAAGTGTGGAAATAATTCAAGCACTTTGAGTCTCATTGGGAAAATGAATATAAATAATATCTTAGAGTTTCATTTTGTGGTCTTAGATAATTGTATAAGCCTAAGTATAAAAATTTTTTAAATTAGGATTAATATAAGTCAATTATTACATCTATAAGTTATTAATACAACAATAAAGCATTAGAATTTAATTATAACTTTATAAATTGTGTATTTTTCTGTAATATATTAGAAAGTTAATAAGTGTAAAGCTTTTTCTTCTTTTTTCTCTCTAAATACTTCTCATTATGTAGCTCAAAATGTGCCTAGTGAAAATCTTAATAATGAGCTTCAAGACTCAATTTCAACCACCCAGCATCAATTAAAGGAACATAAACTCTCCACAGAGGAACAATATATTAGTATGTACATTAATTGCTAAATACTTAACTGTCTACATTGAAGAGTGAATTTTTGGAGTTTCTTAAACTTTTATCTTGCTAGTATCATGTCTTAATAATTATTTTAACTTATGCATTTAAAATAATAGATAAAAAGTACATTGATGGTCTAGGATATAAAAGTGCTAAATATTCTAAATACAAATGCCTTCTATTTTTATATCACCTGAAATTATGGTCATTTAATATTATTATAAAAATGAGAATAAATTCTTGTGGTACATTTACTCTAAATTTTTGTTTGTGGATAAAAAGAATTTTCTTTCTATATACAACCAAATTCTTCTGTAAATGTAGCTTGTTATGATGTAGTAGATGAAATGCACATGCCTCAACTTCAAGATTCAATAACAGTGACAGAAGTGCAGTTAAAGAAACAGGGGTTATCCAAAGAGGAAATGCACATTAGTAATTTATAGAAATAATGCAACTTTTCCCTGTATGGCATTGGGAAAATGAATGTGTCTTATATCTTAGTATTCCATTTTTCTGATGTCATATTCTAGAATTTTAAAATTAAAGTATAAATATTTTCAAAAACAATTATTAATGTAAATCAATTATATTTAGGAGTTACTAATGAAATAAAATATTCTTATCATATAAACATTCTGAACTGAACACAGTTAATTATAATTTCATAATGCAAGTTAAATAATTTATTTCTTTTCTCTAAATGCTTGTCTTTATGAAGCACAAGATGGAAATCTTATGTTTGAGGTTCAAGAATCAATTTCAACTACTCAACATCAATTAAAGAAACAAAAACTGCCCATGGAGGAACAATATATTAGAAAGTATATAAATTGCAGAGTACTCAGTTATTTTTTATACTTGAAAATTAGTTTTTGCAATTTCCTGTGCCTCCATTTGCTAGTGTCCAATCCTAATCTTGATTTTTAACTTAGTTATTTTAAGGCACTGGAAAATACATAAAACAAGAAGTACATTTTCTACCTAGGATATGGAGATTTGAAATATTGATGCAAATTTCCATTTTAATAGCCAGTCTGAAATTATGGTCACTTTACTTTATAAAAATGAGAATAATTTTGATATATGCTTAAATTTATAAATTAATGAGTACAAATGTTTATTTTTCTGTTTTTTACCTAAATGCTTCCATAAAGTAGCTCATTATGATGTACCAGATGAAATGCAAATAACTCAGCTTCAGGATTCAACATTGAAAGAAGAACAGCTAAAGAAACAGAGACCATCTGAAGAGGAAACACAGATTAGTAAGCATAGAAATTATGAGAACTATACTAATCTTATTGAAGGAGTATCTTAAGTTTCTATCTTGATATCTTATTCTGTAATTTTAAGTTCTAGAAAAATAGGAGTTAATATAAATAAATTGTGATCCATAAGATTTATTAATAAAACAAGTTAAACACATATACATTAAAATTTTATGTCAATTTTACTGAATATAATTGATTAATAGAACAAGATAGTGATTTCCATCTGATAAAAATTGTAAAGTGTGTGACTAGAGTTATAGTACAGGATATTTTGCCTTGCATGCAATCAACCAGGATCAATACTTGGCATTCTGCCAGGAGTGATCACTGAGTGTGGAGCCAGAAGTAATACCTGAACGCCAGCAGGTGTGGCCAAGAACAAACAGACAAACAAACAAAAATTTGAAAGTCAATGAATGCACAACCTCTCTTTCGTTCTTTCTCTCTAAATGTTTTTCATTATGTAGCTCATGATGGAATACCAGATGGAAATCATATACTTGAGCTTCAAGACTCAATTATAAATACCTCAAAACAATATAAAGAAGATAAATATATTGATAAGCATATTAATTGCAGAGTATTTTATCATTGTTTACATTGGGAAAAGTGTTTTGAGCTTTCTAGAGTTCCTATCTTACTAGTGTCTTATTCTAATTTTAATTTTAACTTATTCATCAAAAATCTAGGGAAATAGGGGCCGGAGTGGTGACAAAGCGATAGGATATTTGCCTTGCTTGTGTCTGATCTAGGATGGACCTCCATTAGATCCCCCTGTGTCCCATGTGGTCCCCCAAGCCAGGAGCGATTTCTGAGCTCATAGCCAGAAGTAACCCCTGAGCGTCATTCAGTGGGGCCCAAAAACAAAACAAAACAAATCTAGGGAAATAGATAAGATACAAAATATATATGATGACAAAATATATATGATGCCTTAGATAAGAAATTGAAATACCATACTTTGTCTTTAAACAGAAACACATTAAAAGTTTTTTATCAGTCTGAAATTATGGTTACTTTTGTTTTGTTTTGTTTTTTCAGGCACACCCAGCAGTCCTCAGGCATTACTCCTGGTTCTGCACTGAGGAATCACTCCAGGCAAATTCACACCAATAGGATGCTGGGGATAGAACCCAGGACAGTCATGTGCAGGGCAAACACTTTACCTGCTCTGTGCTATTGCTCTGGCCCCAGTCATTTTTTTTTAAATGAGAAGTTCTGCTCTAGTTATATTTATAAATTAATGACTCAAAGTATTTGCTTTTCTATTTTTTCAACTAAATGATTCTGTAAATGTGGTTTATTATTGAAGTACCAGAGGAAATGCGCATAGCTCAGCTTAAAGATTCAGCAATAATTACAGAAGTGCAATTAAAAAAACAGAGACGATCCAAAGAGGAAATACAGATTAGTATGTATAAAAATTAGGTGAACATTCCTAGAGTCTCATTAGGTAAATGAGAATATGTTATATCTCATGGTTCCATCTTGCTTCTATAATTTTTGATTTAAAGCACTGTGTACAAAGTTATTCATAGTTGAGTTTTAGACATACAATGTTTTAGCACCAATCCCCGCCCCAGTGTCAGCCTCCTTCATCATTTTTCTTAGAGTTCATCCTGTATCCCCCTATCTTCCCCAGCCTTCCATCATAGCATGCACCTTTTTAAGTTTGTTTTAAGTTTTTTTAAAGTTTGTGTCTCGTAATTTCAGTTGTTGATTCCTTGGTTTGAATATTTGTTTCCTTCTGTTCTTCTTTAACAACCAATGTACCTGAGTCCCCTTTATCTCTGCCCACATTATTTCACATCTGTCTTTCTCCTCCTCCACTCCATTTGTTTCCCTTTCCTCACTATATATATACTTTAGGGTCAAGAGTATTCTAGTAAACCCCCATTTATATGAGTGTATTTCCTATTTCACTTCTTTATTCTAAATACTACTAATAAGTGATATCATCCTATTTTATCATCTAAATTACTTTATTTAACATGAGATCTTCCAGTTTCATCCATGATACAGTGAATTTCGTGATTGCATTATTCTATAGAACAATATAGTATTCAATTATATATATGTATCTCTTCATGATGCTCTCATCTGTTTTTGGGCATCTAGATTAATTCCAACTCTTAGCTGTTGTGCTGAGCATTGTGATAAGAGTGCATACATCCTTTTGAATGAATGTTTTTATGTCTTGGGATAGATCACCAAAACTAAAATTTCTAGGTCATGTGGCAATTATATTTTGAGTTTACTGAGAATCCTCCATACTGTTTTTCATAGGGGTTAAATCAGACCACATTCTCACCATCAGTGGATGAGAGTTCCTTTTCCACCACATACCCACCAACACAAATTGTTACCATATTTTTGATTATGTGCCATATTCACTGGTATAAGATATCTTATTGTCATCCTGATTTGAATTTTCCTAATTTTAAGTGATGCTGAGCATTTTTTATGTGCCTAAGTCCATATGTTGGTCTTAATCCTTGTGGGTCTATAAATTTTTTAACTTAAAATTGTTCTCAAGAAATGGAAATTAATATAAAGCAATATGGTATATAATATTAATGAAATATGAGTTAGAGTGCACACCCATTAAAACTATTATTATATCAATTCTGACCTTGACAATTTTAACTTTTGTAAAACAGGCTAAACTGTGTTCCATTTGTTATAAATTTGGAAGTCACTGACTTCACAGTTTCACTTTTCTCTCTCTCTCTCAAAATTTATTATTGTGTAGCTCAAGATCAAGTACCAGATGAAAATCTTACACTTAAACTTCAAGACTCAATTTCAGCTGCCCCAAAACTACACAAAGTGAAAAAGAAACAAAAACTTCCGAAGGGGGAACAGTCTGTTAGTAAGTATATTAATTCCATATTTTCTTGGTTCTCATTTTCTATAGTGTTGAATGAGTGTGTGGAGCTTCCTAGATCTGAGGGCAACCTAAGACTTTGGCATGCAACGTATGCTCTTAGCCCATTGAATGATCTCAGCAATTCATTAATTTCTATTTATTTCTCCTGTTTATGTTTCTTTTAAAATTCATTTTACTACTTACAATTTGGGTTTCTTTTCCTAAGACTATTTAAAATCTCTTGTAGATATTAAGATGTAATGAAGATCTTTAGCTTTTATAAAAATTATTTTGTTTTATTTTTATTGGAACCATTGTGATTTACAAATCCTTTGTAGTTGGGTTTCAGACATACAATGAATCAGGACCAATCCTGCCACCAGTATTGACCTTTCTCCATCAATGTTCTGAAAGTGTATCTCATACCAACACCCACACACCACAGCCTACCAGTATAATAGATCCATTTTAAGTTTGGGTTAAAGTTAGTGTTAACATTTGGGTCTCTTGATTCCATTGTTGTTGATTTCAGCTTGGATATGTAATTATATCCTTTTTGTTTTGTTTTCTTTTTGTTTTGGGGCCACACCCATTGATGCTCAGGGGTTACTACTGGCTATGCACTCAGAAATCGCTCCTGGCTTAGGGGGACCGTATGGGATGCCAGGGGATCGAACCACGGTTCGTCCTAGGCTAGTGCTTGCAAGGCAGACGCCTTACCTCCAGCGCCACCATTCCGGTTCAAATTCTATCCTATTTTAACACTACCAATGCACCTGAGACACTTGGCCCCAGACCCCCATATTTTATATTTGTGTTCTTGCTCTCTACTTAATTTTCTTTTCTCTTCTCATTATACTCTGGTGCCAAGGTTGTTTGAGACAACTTCTATTTAGACAGTTTGTTTTTATGTAGTTATTCTAAATACCACATGTAAGTGATATCATTCTGTATTTATACTTCTTCTAGCTTACTTTATTTATTTATTATTTATTACTATTTTTATTTATTTTAAATAAATATTTACTGTTTATTAATATCTTTCAGTCCCACCCATGTAGTTGCATATTGCATGATTATGTCATTTCTTACAGCTATGTAGTATTATATATATATATATATATATATATATATATATATACCACATCTTCATGATCAACTTATCTTTTGTTGGACATCTAAATTGTTTCCAATGTACTGAGTGCTGCAATGAATAATTGTGTACATAAATCGTTTTGGATGAATGTTTTTCTGTCCTTGGAATAGATAGCCAAAAGAGGGATTTCTTGGTCATATGGCAGATCAATTTTGAGTTTACTGAGAACCCTTTATACTCTTTTCCATAGGGGTTGGACCAGGCAACATTAGTGGATGAGAGTTCCTTTCTTACCACATCCTCTCTAACAAAAACTGTAATTCATCATATACTTGGAAGTTTGTCACTATATATTCTATTCTGTCCCATTGCTCTGAAAGTCTGTCTTTGTTCAAGGCCATGCTGTTTTGATCACTATGGCTTTGTATAGGGCTTCAAGTTAGGTAATGAAATATCTTTCAGTTTCTTGTTTTTCGATATGAATTTGGCTATTTTAGGTCTTTTATGGTTTTATACAAACTTTATAATTGACCGTTCTAAGTCCTTGAATAATTTTGTCTGAATTTGGATAGGGATTACATTGAATATATATATATTAGATATAATGGCCATTTTGATAATATGGATTCTTCCAATCTATGATTATGGAGTGTTTTTGCATCTCCTTAAGTCTTCTTCAATTTCTTTCTTAAGTGTTTTGAAGTTTTTGTAGTATAGTTCTCTCACCTCTCTTGTTAGGTTGATTCATAGGTACTTGATAATTTTGGACACTGTTTTAAATGGAATAGACTTTTTGATCTTTTTTCTCCTCTAAGTCACTATTTTCATAAAGGAATGCAACTATCTTTTGTGCATTGACTTTGTAGACAGCCACAGTGCTATATTGGTTTATTGTTTCTAGGAGCTATTTTTGTGAACTCTTTAGGATATTTAATGTAAATCATTATGTGATCTGCAAATAAAGATAGCTTGACTTCATCTTTCCAACTTTTATTCTTTTAATTCCTTCTCTTGTCTGATTGCTGTTGCTAAGGTTTCTAATACTATTTTGAATAAGAGTAGAGACAATCAAATGCTTGTCTAGTGCTTAGCCTTAGTGAAATTGTTTTCAGTTTTTTGCCATTAAGAATTATACAGGTAGATAACTTTATAGACAAAGTTGAAGACAAATTACAAGCCAACATTAGTAAAGAAATTAAAAGAGAAAGGAGAGACAAAACTGTGGAAGAAAATGTAAGGCACTTAAGAACAAAGAAAAGAGAAATAATCTCCTAGTTATAAGAATACCAGAAGGTAAAGAAAAAATAGAAAGGAGAAGAACAAATAGTAGGAGAGATAATAGAAATGAACTTACCTACTCTCTGGAGGGAGGCCACTGTACAAATCCTAGAGGCAAAGAGTGCCAAAAAAAAAAAAATAGATCCTAACATAACAATACCAAGACTTATTAAGTGAAAAGACAGCATTAAGTGAAAAGAAAAACCTTAAGTATAAAGAAAGAACATAAAAATGAAACCAGATCTCCCATTTGAAATTATTCAGGCCAAGAAAAGAGTGAATTGACAAATTCAAATTTCTGAATGAAAGAAATTTTCAACCTCAATTCCACTACCCAGGGAATCTCTCATTTATTTGGAAGGGAATGATAAAAACATTCTCAGACAAAAAAGAAGTGCAACATTCACATTAACAAAACCAACTCTAAATAAACTATTCAAAGATTTATTATTTAAACCAAATGCCCAATTTTAACTGCAACAACCTTATATAGTATAATGGCACAACAGCCCTTTCTAAAAATAGTTTTCTTAGATGTCAATGGATTAAACTCTCCCATAAAAAGGCACAGAGTAGTAGGTTGGATCAGGAACCAAAAACCAATTATTTGCTGCTTGCAGGAAATTCATGTAAAATCTTAGGATAGACACTGACTCAGAAGGAAAGGAAGAAAAACAATTGTAAAAGCTACTGGAAATCAAAAAAAGAAGCTGGGAAGTTATTCTTATATCCTGTTTCCCGAAAAATAATAGTGTCTTACATTAATTTTTGCTTCCAAAGATGCATTAGGTCTTTATTTAGAGGATGTCTTACTTTTCCATGAAGAAGTCAATGGTACACATTTATTGGTAAATGAAAATAAAGGAAATTTATTACCTATATATGGTATGGTAGTATGGTAGTTGTCGACACAAACCGGACAAACTGTGAATCCTACAGTATCAAGAATTTACTCATCATTTTTGCTGTGTCCTATCTGCTTTGATCCTGCTGTTCTACACATATCTGTGAAAGTTTCCTCTCTCCTGCCCTGTGCTCACCACTCATTCTGACATCTGCTCCACCTCTGCTCTATTTTGTTCCTTCAAATCTGAATGACAATCTAGCTTGATAAAGTATTCTTGGGGACATGTTAATTTCATTAAATTTTTTTACTATATTCTTTAGAATCTTCTGGCTTGGAGAATCTCATTTGCTAGAACTGTTATGAATCTTGTGGCTTTTCCTGTGTGAATTTATATTTTGATCTTGCTGCTTTCAGTATTGTGTCCCTATCTTTGGATATTGTCATTTTGAGTAGTGATCTCTTTTTCTTTTTCTTTTTTTTATTAAGGCACCGTGATTCCCAAAGTTATGTATGGTTGAGTTTCAGGCATACAATGTCCAAACATCAGTTCTATCACCAGTGAAACTTCCCTTCTCCAATGTCCTATTTCTCTCCCACCTCACCAGCCTGTCTCCTTTACCGAGGATGTAAGATACACTGCTATCTCGAAAGTCTGAGGTGCTTTATCAGTCATTTGTAATTCCTAAATGACAAACTTTAAATCACTGTGATAGATCAACTCTCAAAAAGATGTGTTGAGTTACAAAATCCTGGAGTACAGTGATTACATCTGTTATTCTTTTGTTTGCTTCTTTGTTTTTTATTTTGGGGCTACACCTGGTGGCCCACAGGGGTTTCTCCTGGTTCTGAGCTTAGAAATTGCTTATGGCTCAGGGAACCATATGGGATGTCAGGGATTGAACTACATTCGTCCTGGGTCAGTCACATGCAAGACAAATGCCCTACCACTGTGTTACTACTCTGGCACTCATCTACTTTATTTTTGAGGCCACTGATTCAATTTTTGACTTCTAGTCTGAATCCTGCTATTATTTTTAGTTTAGTTACTATATATGTCTGCTCATTTGTTTTTGAAATTGTTTCATACATTTTACTCATATTTTCTTTGAAATTAATGATGCTCACTATTGTTTTCATTTCATTGAGCATTAATGGAATGCTGCTTGGAACCATTAATTTTAACTATTGTTTGCTTTTTCAGGAAGTTTAGAAAGTTTCAGCATCTCTTCCTGGGCTTTTGTCCCTTTTCATCATAGCTGGCATTGCTGTTTCTTGTTTATTTTTGGTGCTGCAAGAGGGTAGAGGTGAAGATCGGAGTACAAACTGATCTTAATTGACTGTCAGGCCTGTGAAATCAGTGCCTACTTTTCTGAGTTGCAAAGGCCTGATGACCACTGGGAATTGGAGAGTTTAAGTAGCAGCTAAGGTGCTAATGTCTAACAGGCATGTGTTCTGATTCAGGATTCAAAGTTGTGGCTCTCTGAAACAGAAATGAAGATAGTTTGGTGAGCATGAGAAGCAAACACATTACCACAACTTTATTGTGTACCCAAGTAATAGTTATTCAAGAACACTTTACCATAACTCTATATGTACCCAAATTAATAACTCTCTAGAAAGCTGTTCTTTGAAGTTATGATGTGGGTATATGCCTTTGTCAGCAGTGGGCCACACTTAGAGAGTGAAAGTTGAGAATTCCTGTGGCCCCAACCCCCATTCTTCCTGTGTAACCTGATCTCACCTACAAGACCCCGCCCAGTCCTGGGAGGGTTCTTGGAAAGGTGAGATAAGGACTTTGACCCAGGGGATTAAGGCTTTTGGTCTTTGCCTGTATGGAGGTGAGAGGGAAGATGGCTGGAAGGAGTTAAGACACAGGGCAAGCTAAGAATGGCATGCATAAATGGTTAGCAGCTACATCTGTTGGCTGGGGCTAAATAAAGATGTTATCTCTCTGGAAGCCTGCCTGTGAGTAAGTTCAATACCCTTCGCTTTCCTGGACCCAGACTCCCCGGTTAATGGGGGATGGAGCCACGTGGCCTGGGATGGCAAAGAAAGGCCTCCATCTCCGTCCACCATCCCCAGTCCATCCTAAGGGCTTAATGCAACAAATTCCTAGTTAAAGATCTCTTGTAAAATATTGTGATTATTTGGCAGTGCCATTGACACCCAGTTTGAGTGGGCTTTGTTGCCATGAAATGAACTAATTTATGTTTCTGAGTATGCCAGAGTGCTACATTTGAGTACAACTGCATGATCGCCAAATGAAGACTACCATTGTTATCCTGTGTTTGGTCTGCCAAGTCTGAATAAGTATGCTTAGTTCTCTAATGTCTATTTCTGGCAACCCAAGATACCTTTTCATCTGTTCCAACGACGTAGGTTATGGTAACTATGGAGATGAGGTTGTGTTTAACCACGATAGATTTATGCCAGAATTTTTCAACTTAGATTTCTAATTTCATATCACAAATACACTGTGACTAAGCAGTTGTAATACAAGGAACCTCCTGAGTAAAAGTTGGGAGATCTCTGTCACCAGAGCTTTATAGTAGCACAGAATTACACAGGTTTATAACATGTTATGTGGATGGATAGCCAGTGTGGTAATTCAGACATAGCAGACAATTGGGGCCTTTGTTATAGTACCTTTCTATGGAGCTGAATGAATTGATAAAACTTAATTCTTCTCAGGGCCAGAGCGATAGCGCAGTGGTAGGGTGTTTGCCTTGCATGCGGCTGATCCAGGATGAACCTGTTCAATCCCCAGCGTCCCATGTAGTCCCCCAAAGCCAGGAGTGATTTCAGAGCACATAGCCAGGAGAAATCCCTGAGCATCAACAGATGTGGCCCCAAAACAAAACAAAATAGCTTAATTCTTCTCTTCATTTTCTGTGACTAACTGAATGTTAGCTGAATGCTAGCAGACAGTATTGGGCTGCTTGTTGGCTTATCTAAGGTAGAGTTTCCAAGACACAAGTTTGCTATGGTCTGTGATAGGTGGGGCTAAGCAACAATTCCCAGACAAACTGGCATCATAAGTAATATTCCAGAGATAATGTTTTTAGATAACTCCCACTTGGGTGTCCAGTTCTTAGTCACTACACTTAATCTTCAGTCAATTCAAATAGAGCTAGATATTTGGAGAGCCTAGGTAGTCTACATTTCTATACCTTATTTCCCATTATCTTCAAAGTTTGTAAAGTTTGTTCTTGATCCATTGAGTGTTCACACTGCTTTACATACCTTTGTGCTGTGGTCACACATGTTTAAAAAAATATGGCAGTTTGAATACATATTCAGCAAAACTATCTTTGTATCAACACATACTTAAAAAAAAACTCTTCTAGTTTCATTTTGTATCGACCTTAACAATTTTATAATGATTAGAAAAATATCTACATACCTTTTTTTTTTTTTGGTTTTAGGGCCACATCTGGAATTGCTCAGGGTTTACTCCTGGCTCTGCACTCAGAAGTCACTCCTGGCAGGTTCGGGGGACCATATTGAATGCTGGGATTTGAACCAGGGTCCATCCTGTGTTGGCCGTGTGCAAAGCAAACGCCTTACCACTCTGCTATCACTCCAGCCCTGACATACGCTTATTATAAATTTGAAAATTAGGGACCGGAGCGATAGCACAGCGGTAGGGCCTTTGCCTTGTATGCAGCTGACCCAGGATGGATTGTGATTCAAATCCCGGCACCCAGTATGGTCCCCTGAGCCAACCAGGAGCGATTTCTGAGTGCAGAGCAAGAAATAACCCCTGAACACTGCCGGTGTGACCCAAAAACCAAAAGTTAAATAAATAAATTTGAAAGTGAATACTTCACAATTTCTTTTTTATCCCAAATGCTTCTCTATATTTAGCTTTGGATGAAGTATCAGAGAAAATTAGTGTGTCCATACCTCAAGTTTCAATATTAAATATTAAAATGAAAGTAAAGAGAGGCTGGAGAGATAGTATGGAGGCAGGGTGTTTGCCTTGCATGCAGAAGGACAGTGGTTTGAATCCTGGCATCTCATATGGTCCCCCAAGCCTTCCAGGAGCTGTTTCTGAGCATAGAGCCAGGTGTAACCCCTGAGTGCTGCCAGCTGTGACCCAAAATTTTAAAAAAAAAGTTAGTAAAGAAACAAAAGTCATCCAAATGGGAAAGAAATATTAGTAAGTATTATTTGAAGAGTACTTCCTCAGTGTATTACTGAGGAAATGTGTGTCTGGAATTTTATAGTCTTATATCTTGCTGTATCTAAGTGATGAATTGATGTTAATGTAGTTATAAAAACTTAAGGAAAATAAAGTAAAATAGAGCATTGCTTTCTGCAGTTAATAAAATAATAGGTAGTAAGACACATAATCAATAAAATACTTTTTATATCAGGTGTGACATCATGGTAACAGTAGAAAATGAGATTAATTTGTTTTATATTTGCATTAAATTTGATAGTAATTGACTTTATAGTTTTTCACATTAATACTTATAATACTTATAGCTGAAGATCAGATAGAAGATTAACATCAGATTTTTGTGTTTCAAGACAGATTATCAATGACCCAACTTCAGAGACAAAAAGGGGAGTCTGATTGGCAGCACCCCCCTGGAAAACATATCACCCCAGGTAAGCAGACCCCTGCCAACAATGACAGACACAGAAAGGGGAGTTTGTTTGGTGATGCCTGCCCAGAAAGCATGGTGCCCCATATAAGTGGATCACTGTCATCAAAGACAGAGACAAATAAGAGTCTGCTTGGCAGCACCCACCTGGAAAGTTTGGACCCCTGGTAGTGGGCCCCCTCCCTCAAGACAGAGACGAAAAGGGGAGTTGGCTTGTCAGCATCCACCTGGAAAGCATGGTACTTCAGCATGTGTACTACAACCCACAAAAGCAGAGCAAAAGGAGAGTGTCTGCTCTTCTCCCTGGCTGTGCACTTTTTCCAGCATGGCATGTGGAAAACACCACATCGCAACCGTGACAATAGAGAAACAATGCAGGTCTCCAATCATGCTTAGAGAGTAAAGATGGCAGCTCTGATGACCCAAAACATATCAACTGCCTTTTTAGCCTCTCAGAGTAGGACTTTAGAAAAGAAAAATGGAGGCTGCTCATAGAACTTAAAGAAAACATGGAATGAACTAAATAAACTACAAATAAGAATAAAGAGGATATGAAAATGAAAATTAGAAAACTTCTAACTTAAATAACAGGCTAAATGAAAACATTACTGGAAAGTATCTCCAATAGCTTAACAAATGGCTGAGGACAGAATCAGTGAGCTGATATATATATATATATATATATATATATATATATATATATATATATATATATATATATATAATTCTGGCATAAACTTATTCAGAAACATCATCACTGGAATGCCAGAGACCCAGGAAGAAAACCATAAAGAATAAAGAATAAACAGTCAAGAACATTATTGCAGAGAAACTCCCAGAGCTAAAGAGTGCATGCAACCAAATCCTGCAAGCCCAAGTGTACCAACCAAAAAAGAACCAAAGAAAGGCATCCCAAGACACGTCTTAGTCACAATGACTAATCCTACAGATAGGAATAGAATATTGAAAGCAGCAAGACCAAAAGGGAAATAACATTCAAAGAAGCATCCTTAAGATTTACAGCAGACCTGTCTCAAGAAACCCTTAAGGTCAGAAGTCAGTGGTAGGATATAGTGACAAAACTAAACAAAATGAATGTTTCTCTTAGAATACTTTATCCAGTCAGACTTACATTCAGGTTTGAATGAAGGTTACACAGCTTCACAGATAAACAACAGCTCAGAAACTTTATAGACTCAAAACCAGTCTTAAAAAACAAACAAAATAGGGGCTGGAGAGATAGCATGGAGGTAGGGCAATTGCTTTGCATGTAAAGGATGGTGGTTCAAATCCTGGCATCTCATATAGTCCCCTGAGCCTGCCGGGAGCGATTTCTGAGCATAGAGCCAGGAGTAACCCCTGAACACTGCCGGGTGTGACCAAAAAAAAAAAAAAGACAAATAAAATAACTTATTAGCACAGATTCTAAAATTGGAAACTGATCAACAAAATGAATCAATAAATAATAGAAATACAAATAGAAATAGAAAATAATAAAAAATAGAAATACAGAAGAAAATAATAAAGCTTAGAGAAGAAATTAATAAATTGGAAATTCGAAACCAAATCTGAAAAATCTAAGAAACCAAAAGTTGATTCTTGGAAACATAAACAAGATTAATAAACAACTAGCAAACACCAAAAAAATAGAGAGAAACTTAATCATCCAAATTAGAAATGAAAAGGGGGAAACTAATATAGATACTAAATACAGATACAGAAACTAAGAAGGTAATTAGATAATTTGAGAAATTCTATGCCACAAAATAAATCTAGGAAGAATTGGATAAATTTTTTGGACTCTTGTAATCTCCCAAAATTGAAGAAAGACGATTTGGAATACGTGAATAGACCTATCACAATTGAAGAAATTGAAATGGTAATAAAAATGCTTCCCCAAAACAAATTTCAAGCCCCATATAAGTTCATTAATGAATTATTTCAAAACTTTAAAAAAGATGTGCTGCCAATTGTTTTCAAAGTTTTCCAGGAAATTTAAGAAGCAGAAACAATCCCAAATAGTTTCTACAAATCTAACATCATCTGATAACAAAAGCAGGCAGAGATGCCACAATTAAAGAGAACTACAGACCAATATTTTGCTAGGGGTTTTATTTTGGTGGGGTTTTTTGGGGTTTTTTTTTTTTTTTTTTTTTTTTTTTTGGTTTTTGGGTCACACCTGAAAGCATTCAAGGATTACTCCTGGTTGTGTGCTCAGAAATTGCTCCTCTGGCAGGTTCTGGGTAAGATAAGGGATGCCAGAATTCTAACCACCATTTGGTCCTGGGTCAGTGGTGTGCAAGGCAAAGGCCCTAACGCTGTGCTATTTCTCAGGCCATACAGACCATTGTTTCTGACAAATACAGATGCAAAGATCTTCAACAAAATCTTAGCAAATAGTATCCATGCCTCATCAAGAAGGTCATACACCAAGACAAAATAGCAGGAGTCATTCCATAAATGCAAGGATTTTTTTTAACACATACAAGTCAATAATGTAATGTATAATATCAAGAAAAGGAAATATAAAAACCATATAATCATATTAATAGGTGCAGAGAAAATATTTGATAAAATAAATATCCATTCATGATTAAAAATACTCAACAGGGACCGGAGAGATAGCATGAAGATAAGACGTTTGCCTTGCATGCAGAAGGTCACTGGTTCAAATCCCGGCATCCCATATGGTTCCCCAAGCCTGCCAGAGGTGATTTCTGAGCATAGAGCCAGGAGTAACCCCTGAGCGCTGCCAGGTGTGACCCCAAAACCAAAAAAAGAAAAAAAAAGAAAAGAAAAAGAAAGAAAAAGAAAAAACCCTCCACAGATGGGCATGGAAGAAATATTTTTCAATATAGTCTTTAGACCATTTACCACAACCTCATGGCAAATATACTCAATGCAAAAAAATGAAAGCTTATCCTTGGGTTCTCAAAATTTTTAAACAGGGGGCCAGTTCACTGTCCCTCAGACCATTAGAGGGTCTGACTATAGTAAAAAACAAAACAAAACTTATGAATGAATTCTTATGCACACTGCATATATCTTATTTTGCAATGAAGAAACAAAACAGATACAAATACAATATGTGGCCCGCGGGCCATAGTTTGAGGACCACTGGGACAAGGCTGCCTCTCTCATCACAAGTACTGGAAGTACTTGTTATAGCCATTAGGCAAGAAAAAAATATCAAGGGCATCTAGATAGGAAAGGAAGAAATCAAACTCTCACTGTTTGCAGATAACAGGATATTATACTTAGAAAATCCTAAATACTGCACCAAAAATATTCTAGAAGCAATAGATTTATATAGCAAAGTGGTAGGCTACAAAATTAACATGCAGATATTAATGGCATTCATATCCACAAATAATGAGAGAAATAGACCTTTAAAAACAATCCAATTCACAATAGCACCACAGAAATTCAATTATTGGGGAGTCAACTTAATTAAGAGGTGAAAGACCTATACAAAGTAAACTACAAAACACTGTTTCAAGAAATAAAAGAGGGCACAAGAAATAGAGACATATACCTTTTCATGGATTTGGAGGATTAACATCATTAAAATGGCAATACTCCCCAAAGCATTGTACAGATTTAATGCAATCCTTCTAAAGATACATGGCAACAAAGAAGTGGATCAAGCACTCCTGAATTTTATTTAGAAAAATAAATGCCACAATAGCTAAAATAAAGATGGGAGGCATAACTTTCCCCAACTTTAAATTGTATTACAAAGCAATACTCACTAAAACACCTTGGTATTGGATAAAGACAGATCCCAAGATTGATGTAATAGACTTGAGTACTTAGAGAATGATCCCCAGACATACAATTCAGTTTATTTTTGATAAATGGGGAAGAACCACAAACAAGCAAGATAAGCCTCTTCAACAAGTGGTACTGATGAGCCACATGCAAAAAAGTGAACTCAGACCTCTAATATCATGCACAAAGGTCAGATCAAAATGTATTAAAGACCTTGATATCAGACCTAAATCTATAATCTTTATAGAAGAAAACATAAACACTCCATAACATTGAAATGAAAGGTATCTTCAAGGAAGATACATCAGTGTCTAAACAAGTAGAAGCAGGGATAAACAAATAGGACTACACTAAACTGAGAAGTTTCTGCACCTCAAAGTAAACAGTGAGGAAGATAAAATGGCTAACCAGATTATGGTGGAAACTGTTTAATCAATACTCATCAGATAAAGGACTAATATCTAAAATATACAAGGTACTGACAGAATTTAACAACAAAAAATCTAACGCCATCAAAAAACTGGAGAGAAGAAATAAACAGACACTTTTTCAAAGAAGAAATACTGATGTCAAAAGGCACATGAAAAATGCTCCAAATCACTCATCATCAGGGAGATGCAAAACAAAACAACAATAAGGTATCATCTCATGCCATAGAGACTGGCATACATGCTGCCAATGCTGCCATGGATATGGCGAGAAAGGAACTCTCACTCACAGTTGGTGAGAATGCCTTCCAGTCCAGCCTTTTGGAAAACATTATGGATATTCTTCAAAAAACTGAATATTGAGCTTCCATATAATCCAGTAATACCAATGCTAGGGACACAAACACACAATACAAAAACGTCCTCTGCTCTTCTATGTTCATTGCAGTGCTATTTACAAAAACCAAAATCTGGAAACAATCCCTATGTCCGAGAACAGATTAGTTGCTAAAGAAACTGTGGTACACCTACACAATGGAATACTACACATTTGTCAGGAAAAAAATGAAGTTATGAAATTTTTTATATTTCTATACATGGAGACTTCTATGCTGAGTGAAATACATAAGATGGAGAGAGAGAAAAACAGAATAGTCTCACTCATCTGTGGGATTTAAAAAAAAACAGAAGACAATATGGTAATAATACTCAGGTGAGGGTATTAATATAGAGGACCAGCTCATGATTTGAAGCTTACCACAGAAGTGGTGAGTGCAGTTAGATAAATAACTGCACTAAAAATCACAGTGACAATGATAGTAAAATAGAATGCCTATTCTGAAGACAGGGAGGGGTTGGGGAGGAGAAAAATGGTGAACATTGGTGGCAGGAATGTTACACTTGGTGAAGTATGGTATACATTTGATGAATAAAACCCAACTACAAAGATTTTTGTAACCATCGTGCTTAAATAAAAATTATTTTTAAAAATGACCAAACTTTATCAGAAATGAAGATATATTAATAAGCATATTAATTACAAAGTACTTCCTCAGTGTCTTTTGAGGAAGTGTGAGTAGTGTTTTCTACCCTATATATTTCTGTTTCCTATTTTCTATATCATATACATAAGTATCTATACCTTTCTATGTTACCATGATTGATTTGAATTTAATTTTTAGAAGTTTACATACATAATAAATATGTAATTCATTTGATGCCTAAAATTATTCATGGAACTAAGATAAATTGAACTTATAACCATTAGGACCCTTCTGTTTTTGTTTTAAGTCTGGCATTTTGATAATTTATCTATAATTTTATAAAAATGAATTATATTGTACATTTTAAAAAATTGAAAGTGTTTTCACATTATTTTTTCATCCAATCCTCCTTATGTAGCTGAGCAAATGTTAAAGCAATAAAAATTAAAATTGAAATAGTATGTTTGAGCTTCAATGTAATTACCAGCTACCCAACTTCAAATAAATAAGATCAAAACATCCAAATGGGGTAATTATATTAGTATTTACTACAAAGTACTTTGTCAGATCTCCCTAGTAGACTGTTTCTGGAACTTACTAGTCCTAAATTTTGCTGATTATTACCATATATTTGATTTTACTTTATAAAAATCTTAAGAAAATCATAACATAAATCACATAAGTAATAAAAATAAGGCATTTTTGAAATATGTATAATCTTCTATTTTGATATTTGACCTGATATTATACTGATTACTTATAATTTTATGAAAATGAGACTTTATATACTTGTTTTAAAATTTGATATTTTTGTGACGTTTATTTCCTCTCTTTAGCTCAGGATGAAGTGCCATATGAATTTTCTGATTCTCAGTTTTCAGATTCAGTATCAGAGGCACAAGAGCCAGTCAAGAAGTCAATACCACCCATAGGGGAAAAATATATTAGTTTTGGTAATTATTTTATTTCATTTCTTCAGTATCTCCATTGTGAACAATGTAAACATTGTCAACATTCTCCTGGTCTTATAAAATTTTTCATCTTTCTTATATCTTATTCTATGTAATTTTACTATATATGTGCTTAGATTAATATTAAGCACATTTGCTACCCAGATTGTCAACAGAACAGTAGTCAAC
Source organism: Suncus etruscus (assembly GCF_024139225.1). Taxonomy (NCBI): domain Eukaryota; kingdom Metazoa; phylum Chordata; class Mammalia; order Eulipotyphla; family Soricidae; genus Suncus; species Suncus etruscus. The sequence continues at coordinate 35,927,388 of NC_064854.1, forward strand.
AGAACAGAGGTAGTGAAAATACATCCCTTTTTTGTATGTGTGGGAGCATTTCTCTTTATTGTGTTGGGTCTTGACATTTTAATAATTTCTTTATAAGTTATAAAATTAGAAGAAAATTTAGCATATGCTTGTTTAAAATTTTTATAATTAGTTATATATGGTATTTCTCTTAACCTAATTTTCCCTATGTGTAGCCCAAGCTCAATTATCATTTGAAAATCATAGACTTGCACTTCAAGATTTATTATTAGGTTCAAATTTCAAGAAAAGAAACAAAACTACCCATTGGGAAAGTCATTTTAGTCAACATATTAGTTACAGGACACTTTTCCAGTATTCCTATATGGAATAATGAGCCTCTAATACTTTTGATATGACACCTTGCTGATTTCTGATCCTGTGATTCATTTTAACTCAAGTAGATACACTGGGAAAAGTAGTATTATTCAAAGCCATTTGTTACATAATAACAAAAACTATTGCAGTTTGAATATATATATATTTTTTTTCTTTTCTTTTTTTTTTTTTTTGGTATTTCAGGCCACACCCGTTAGATGCTCAGGGGTTACTTCTGGCTGCTCGCTCAGAAATTGCCCCTGGCTTGGGGGGACCATATGGGACGCCGGGGGATCGAACCGTGGTCCTTTCCTTGGCTAGCGCTTGTAAGGCAGACACCTTGCCTCTAGCGCCACCTCGCCGGCCCCTTGAATATATATATTAAAATTTGTTTCTTTTCTTTTTGACACCTGGTGACGCTCAGGGGTTACTCCTGGCTATGAGCTCAGAAATCAATCCTGGCTTGGGGGACCATGTGGGATGCCGGGGGATCAAACCGCGGTCCGTCCTAGGCTAGTGTCAGCAAGGCAGACACCTTTCTGCTTGCGCCACTACTCTGGCCCCAAGACTTGTTTTCTTATCTCTTCTATTTTATCTGTTCTGATTTATAGCAATTTAATTATAGGTTTAAATGAGAAAAATGTTGCCATTTTAAAATGTCTTTGACAAATGTTGACAATTAGTGGTTTAAAATAATATGTGTTTTATTATTTTGCATTTATGATATGTTTGTATATAGCTCCTGAACAATTAGAAGATAAAGGTCCTAAACCTGACTTCAAAGGCTCCATATCAAAAGTTCATATGCCTACTAAGAGAAAAAGTTTATTCATAGGAAATTCACAATTTGGTAAGTATAATACTTCTTAAAAATTGGGGCCACATTCATTTCAATGCTTACTCCTGGCTTAGCACTCAGGGATCACTCCAGGTAAGGTTCCAGGAACCGTGTGAGGTGCCGGCAATCAAACATGAGTTGACAGTGTGCAAGGTAAGAACCCTATCCACTGTACTATATCCTGTAAGCATAATAATTTTAAATATTTTGTAAGGTTTACTCCCAGTGTAGGCTGGGAGCATGACTATTGCAGGCAATACTATTATGATTTGATTTTTAGTATTTGGGTCCAGTGATACCGTCCTATTCAGTCTTGATTACTTGGTTTCCTTGTTCATTTACTGGAAAGGTATATATGAATGCTGGAATTTGGTTTATGTGGAGTTAACTTGGGGTGTAGCCTATACAAGGCAGAGTTCTATTACTTAGATTATTTTCTGGCCATTAAGTTATTTTAATTAATCTCAGTAGATCATTTTGTTTATTAACTTATGAGCATATTTTAAAATATTTTAAGAATCAATTATACTTTCTTTGACTTCAGTAGGTAACAAAAGTAAAAATATTAAAAATTTAATTGATGCTTTTTTAATCTTTAAGCACCTTGATTACAAATATGATTGTAGTTGGGTTTCCTTCATGAAAAGAACAACCAACCCCCTACACCAGTGCAACATTCTGATCACCAATGTCCCCAGTCTTCCTCCTCCCCCCATGCCGTCTGTATTCTAGACAGGCATTCTACTACTCTCACTCATTGACACAATCACCATAGTTTTCAGTGTAGTTATTGTTCTAAATGTATTCACCACTCTTTGTGGTGAGCTTCATATCATAATCCAATCCTTCCAGCCTTCATCTCTATTGTCTCTGGGCATTATTGCAATATTGTCTTTTTTTTTTCTTAAAACCTATAGATGAGGACCAGAGCATGGCACAGGAATAGGGTGTTTGTCTTGCATGAGGCTCACCTAGGACAGATCACAGTTTGATGCCCTGGCATCCCATATGGTCCTCAAAATCAGGAGAAATTTCTTAGTGCATAGCCAGGAGTAACCCCTGAGAGTCACTGGGTGTGGCCCAAAAATCAAAACCAAAACAAAACAAAATAAAACACACACACACACACACACACACACACACACAAACACCCCATAGATGAGTGAGACTATTCTGTGTCTATCTCTCTCCCTCTGACTTATTTCACTCAGCATAATAGATTCCATGTACATCCATGTTTAGGAAAATTTCAAGACTTCATTTCTCCTGACTGCTGCATAATATTCCATTGTGTATATGTACCACAGTTTCTTTAACCATTCATCTGTTGAAAGGGATATTAGTTGTTTCCAGAGCCTGGCTATTGTATATCCAGAATATAGGTATGAAGAAGGGATATTTATATTGTATTTTTGTGTTCCTAGGATATATTCCTAGGAGTGATATAGCTGGAACATAGGGGAGCTCAACTTTCCTCAGTTTTGTTTGTTTGTTTTTTTTTTTTAGAAATATCTATACTGTTTTTTTATAAGTGCTGGACTAGATGGCATTCCCACCAGCAGTGAATAAGAGGTCCTTTATCCCCACATCCCCTCCAGTACCGATTGTTCTTATTCTTTGTCATGTGGTGTGTATCTTTCTCTGTGGTGTGAGATAGTACCTTATTGTTGTTTTGATTTGCATCTCCCTGATGATTAGTGATGTGGAGCACTTTTTCATGTGCCTTTTGGCCATCTCTATTTCTTCTTTGAGGAATTGTCTTTATTTCTTCTCCCCACTTTTGGGTGGGGTTAGATGTTTTTTTTCTTGTTATGTTCTGTCAGTTCTTTGTGTATTTTGGATATTAGCCCCTTATCATATGGGTATTGGGTGAATAGTTTCTCCCATTCTGTGGGTGGCTTTTGTATCCTATACACTATTTTTTGAAGTGCAAGCTTCTCAGCTTAATATAGTCCCATCTATTTTATCTCTGCACCCACTTAATTGGAGAGTGTTGTTTCCTCCTTGAAAATGCCTTTAATCTCAATGTCATGGAGTGTTTTACCTACATGGCGTTCTAATGGTATGGGGCCTGATATCAAGGTCTTCAACCGATTTCTATTTGACTTTTGTGCATGGTGTTAGAAGGAGGTCTGAGTTTGCTATTTGCAAGTGGCTGACCTGTTGTCCCAACACCACTTGTTGAAGAGGCTTTCCTTGCTCTATTTTGCATTTCTTGCCCCTCTGTCAAGAATTAATTTATTGTATTTATGAGGCACATTCTCTGAATACTCAATTCTATTCCACTGATCTGAGTGTCTGTCTTTATTCCAATGCCATGCTGTTTTAATGACTATAGTTTTGTACTGCAATTTAAAGTTGGGTAAAGTGATGTCTTCCATATTCCTTTGCCCAAGGATTGCTTTAGATAGTCACAGGTGTTTATTGTTTCAAGTGAATTTCTAGAGTCTTTGATCCACTTCTTTGAAGAATGTTATGGATATCTTTAGAGGGATTGCATTACATATGTACAATGCTTTGGGGGAGTATTGCTATTTTAATGAGGTTATCCTCCCAATTCTTGAGCAGGATATGTATGTCTATTTCTGTGTGTCCTCTTTTCTTTCTTGAAGTAGGGTTTTGTAATTTTCTTTGTATAGATTCTTCACCTCTTTAGTTAAGTTGACTCCAAGGTATTTGAGTTTGTGTGACGTTAGTGTGAATGGGATTGTTGGTTTTTTTTTGAATATCCATTTCTTCTCTATTATTATTGATGTACAAGAAAGCCATTGATTTTTGTGTGTTAATTTTGCAGCCTGCCACTTTGCTAAAAATTCTATTGTTTCTAGAAGATTTTTGTAGAGTCAGGGTTTTCTAAATATAGTATCATGTCATCAGCAAACAGTGAGAGCTTGATTTCTTCCTTTTCTATCTGGGTGTGCTTGATATCTTTTTCTTGTCTGATTGTTATGGCAAGAACTTCCAACACTATGTTGAATAGGAGTGGTCAGAGAGGGCAGCCTTGAACAGGATTTTAGAGGAAAGGCTTTTAGTTTATCTCTATTGAGAATAATATTTGCCATTGGCTTGTGGTAGATGATCTTGACTATACTGAGAAAAGTTCCTTGCATTCCCATTTTGATTAGAGTTTTTCTCAAGAATGGGTGCTGAACCTTATCAAATGCTTTCTCTGCATCTATTGATATAATCATATGGTTTATGTTTTTCTTTTTGTTGATATGGTGTATTATTTTGCTTGATTTACCTTTTTGTTTTTGTTATTTTATTCTTTTGTTTTTGAGCCACACCGGTGATGCTCAGGGGTTACTCCTGTCTATGTGCTCAGGAGTTGCCCCTGGCTTGGGGGACCATATGGGATGCCGGGGATCAAACTGAGGTTTTCCCTGGGTCAGCTGCATGCAAGGCAAATGCCCTACCACTGCATTATCATTCTGGCCCCTGATTTTACATATGTTAAACCATCTTTGCATACCTGGAATGCAACCTACTTGGTCGTGATGTATGACCTTCTTGATGAGGCATTAGATCCTATTTGCTATAATTTTGTTGAGGATTTTTGCATCTGTGTTCATCTGGGATATTGGTTTGTAGTTTTCTTTTTATTTCTTTATTTTTTTTAGCATCTCTTTCTGGTTTCTGTATCAAGGCGATGTTAGCCTCGTAAAAACTATTTGGTAGTGTTCCTGATATTTTAATATCATGAAAGAGCTTGAAAAGGATTGGTAGTAATTCCTCTTGAAAGGTTTGAAAGAATTTGTTAGGAAATCCATCTGTACCTGGGCTTTTGTTTGGGGTAAGACTTTTGATTACCATTTTAATTTTCTCACTAGTGATGGTTCTGTTTAGATATGCTAGATCATCCTGTTTTAACTGTGGAAGATTATAAGAGTCCAAGAATTTATTCATTTTTTCCAGGTTCTTATGTTTCGTGGCTGAGTTTCTCAAAGTAGTCTCTGTTGACCCATTGAATTGCAGTCTCTGTAGTGATCTCCCCCTCTTCATTTTTAATCTGGCTAATTACGTTGTTCTTGGTTTCTTTGTGAGTTTTGCTAGTGGTTTATCAATCTTATCTATCTTTTCAAAGAACCAACTTTTTCTTTTGTTGATCCTTTAAATTGTTTTTTGGATTTCCACTTCATTGATTTCTGCTCTAAGCTTTGTTATTTCCTTATGGCTACTTATTTTTGGTCCCTTTTGTTGATTATTTTCTAATTTTATAAGCTGTGTGATTAAGATTTTTATATAGGCTCCTTATTTCTTTCCGATGTGCGCTTGCAAGTCAATAAAATTTCCTGTCAGTACTGCTCTCACTGTGTCCCATAAATTCTGGTAATTTGTGTCTTCATTGTCATTTGTTTCCAGGAATGTTTTGACTTCCTCTTTGATTTCATCTCTGACCCACTGGCTGTTCAGTGTTTAATTTTCAGGTGTTAATGTTTTACTTCTGTGTCCCTTTCTAGCTCACTTCTAATTTTAGTGCCTTGTGATCTGAGAAGGTAGTCTGTACAATTTCTATCATCTTGACTTTATGGAGATTTGTTTTATGGGCCACCATGTAGTCTGTCTTGGAGAATGACCCATGTGCATTGGAAAAGAATGTGTATTAAGTTTTCTCGAGATGGAATTCCCTAATTATATCTACTCATCCACTTTCATTTTTCTTTTCAGAGCTAGTATATTCATGTTGAGTTTTACCCAGATTGACCTATTAAGGGGTAACAGAGTAGTGTTGAGGTCTCCCACTCTTAGATTTGTCAATTTGTATTAAATATTTAGAATTACATCAAACTAAGGAGTTTCTTATGGCAAGAGAAACACTGGCTAAAACCAGTAGACATCTAACAGAATGGGGAAAAAATCTTTGTATTCGACACATCAGATAAAGGGCTGATATCTAGGATATACAAAGCACTTAGAGAGGTGAGCTCCACAAAACCTAATAAAGCCATAGGAAAATAGGGAATGGAAATGAATAGATACTTTTCCAAGGAAAACCGACAGATGGACATGAGACACATGAAAACATGTTCACCATCACTTATCATTAGGGAAATCCAAATCAAGACAACAATGAGGTACAACCTTACACCAGTGAGGATGACATACATCAAAAATAACAGGATCAGTCTGTTGGCATGGATGTGGTAAGAAAGGAACTCTCATCCACTGCTGGTGGGAATATTGCCTGGTCAACCCTATGGAAAACAGTATGGAAGATATTAGAAAACTCAGAATTGAGCTGCCATATGACCCAGAAATCACACTCCTGGGTATCTATCCCCTAGACGGAAGAATATCATAACAAAATATGTATGCACTCCACTATTTATCACATCATTTAGCACAATAGCCAAGATTTGGAACCAGCCTCGATGCCCAACAACAGATGAGTGGATCATGAAGATGTGGTATTTATACACAATGAAATACTACATAGCAGTTAGAAATGACACAATCATGGATTTTGAAGCAACATGGATGGATCTACAAAATATTATGTTAAGGGCCGGGCGGTGGCGCTGGAGGTAAGGTGCCTGCCTTGCTTGCGCTAGCCTAGGACGGACCACGGTTCGATCCCCCGGCGTCCCATATGGTCCCCCAAGAAGCCAGGAGCAACTTCTGAGCGCATAGCCAGGAGTAACCCCTGAGCATCACAGGGTGTGGCCCAAAAACCAAAAAAAAAAAAAACCCCCCCCCAAAAAAATATTATGTTAAATGAAGTAAGTCAGAATAAGGATATACAGAATAATAGCACTTTTCTGAGGTATTTAGAATATATACTATATATACATTTAATACTCCAAGAACAATTACAATGATCTAATAGGGTAGAAACTCCAAGCACTGCAGTTGTCAGCATTACCGGGGAAAAGTCTTCAAAACAAGTGGAAGAGGAACAGCACAAAGCCTCGACTATCCATTATACCATAAAGAAACCAGCAACAATGGAAATAACCATTTAGAGTGAACAGGTTTGTAATCAGCCGTTTATGACAGAGACCTATAATAATGTCCTAGGGAGCTTATACATAGATACAAGTGAAGAATATGATTGGAAGCCAGAGACTCCAGCGTCAGCGTTTCCTAACAACCTGTTTTAATGCCTTAATCTTACCAGGTATAAAATAACCTCTCAGCTTCTCTGTCCACAGGGATTCTTGGATACAAAGTGTGGACACCCTAATTTGACACATTGGTGCTCAGTCATACTAGATACCATATTCAGTTTACATCATGAAAATTTCTTGATAAAACACTCCAATATACCTTTTATATCTGGTTTATGGCCCCTTATGACCTGAAGCATATGACCATTCAAACCACTAAAACAGTCAACTGCGAACCACAGATTTATTTTACAGGATCTACTCATCGAACATTTTTGGGCAAATTAACGTTTCCTTTCTCTCTCTCTCTTCTCCCTACATCTTTCCTTCTTTTCATTCTTCTTCGTCCTCTTCCTCCTCCTCCTACTCAATTCAATTATGTCAAATAAAACCCACACTTATAGTTTCTCTTTAGGAAAGGAACTTTGATACATAAGATGCAGTGGACAATACTACATAAAATAACCACCTATATAGGTAGGCCTCATTAACACATTGTTTAGTGCAAAACCTATGTGTATCCTAAACTGCTCCAGCCATTATCTAACCCTGAAACCTTCATTTAGCAAGGCCCAAATCCATTACTGAGGAAATGCCTAGAAACTGGGAAAACCTCCCAATTCTGATGCACTGGCCCAATCTCTTTAATTTGATTTATTAGATTTTTTAAAATTTATTTTTACTATATTTACCTATTTTTCTGTTCTTCCTCTTATATTTTGCTCTCCCTTCCTCTCTTTCTTAAGCTATACCTAAGCTAATTTTTTTATCTTAATTCAACCAGTCCTTCAGAGTTCAGACCCATCGGGTCAGATCTCTAACAACACCTTAAGAATAGATCACTAATGTATGTCTTTATGTGGGCATGAGTACATAGAGAGAGGACTCCTCTATGAGAGCCAAACCTAAATTTTAAACAATCTATGCCCACAATGTGTATAGCCCCTCCTATATACTATCCCTCCTACCCCCTTCTGAAATCCTACTATCCCTTCACCCACCAATCCCCATCCAATATCCCGCCATATTAATGCTCTTTACTCTCAGTTCTTAACCCATTAGGTATCAAGACTGATCTCCTGCCCCAATAAGCCATCACCCAGCTCCCAAGTGAAGTAACACTCACTCAGCCCTACATCTTGTCCTCCAGCAAGAAACTACATCCAAGATTCCTGTTGACTCATGCTCTGTGGCCCTCCTTCTCACCCCCCCCAAATGTGGACTACAGCTCCAGAAGGACCCCCAGTGCAAGAACTCTACCTGAGCCCTTTCTGCTGCAAATCATTTTTCAATCTCAATAAGACCAGGGTGTGTGATGAAAATGTGCCCTGGATTCCACCCCAAGACAAGGATATCCCAACAAAAGACAATGGGAAGCCTATATTTTCTTTATAAGTTTAAGAGATCTATAATACTACCTCTTAACCTGTTTATCCCCATATGTAAGGTTCCCTTAATTACTTTGTTCCCTTAATTACTTTTAGTTTACTCATTTTTATTTTTTCCTTTATATATATATATATATATATATATATATATATGTGTGTGTGTGTGTGTATGTGTGTGCGCACACACACACATATACAGATATGATGTAGCACGGAGATGATGGAGTCTGACACTCTCACCCCCAAATGCACTAGATATAATATAGCACCATTTCTATTTGCAAAGGCATACTAAAAAGGGGGAAATTTTACGTATAGAAGCAAGCTCTTATCTACTAGGGATAAGAACTCATACATTTTACAATACAGGGGCACCTCTCACCTTGAAATATATCATGTGATCCCAACTTAGACTCCGTATGATTAGACAGCGACCATCCAACCCCGAACCTTAGATCTAGACATAGAACTGACACAGTTCTCTGCAACAGCTCCAAGAACCAAACTCCCTCTGGGACATTCTTAACACTGCTCTGATACCAACATGCACCAGTTTTGATATGACATCACAACAATGAGGAAATGGCAACAACTTGGTCTAAGAGCAGGTTGTCTTACCTCACCACCTAATGATAAGAGGATATCAGAAAACATTTCATCCTTTGATTTGTGCAAAAGCCAAGATCACTAACTATAAAAGACTTAACTAGGCAGAACATCCTTTGGGAATCAATAAAAAAGACCCTAGCCTAGGCTTCGGCCTAGGATTTGTACAATAACCAAGATCTCTAATTCCAGAGGTCTGACTTTGATAACTGCAACCAAGCAGAACTTCTGAAAACATAATGAAAGCCTCTATCCTAGGATTCGTCCTAGGATCTGTGCAAAATCCAAGACACATGACTGGTTAAAACAACAGTGATAGAAAAGAACTTCTAGAACCACAAAGACTCCATCCTAGGCTCCATCCGATGATCTGTGCAAATACCAAGATATCTAGTTACAGAGGCCTAATTTTATCACTTATGACTGAGCAGAAAGTTTCCAGACACCACAAAAGGACCCAGGGGAGAGCATGTATGGAGCCTGAAGTTATTCTCATGACAGTATACTTCAAGAGCAGAGAAAATCTGTATCTCTTAGGCCAACGGAATTCCCTTTCTAATCTTCCCAATATTTACTGTGCCTATGCAAAAAAAAAAAAAAAAAAAGCACAATTTTTTTAGTTGTTATTGTTGTTGTTGTTTGGTTTTTCTGTGCTCTGTTTTGTTATATTTTAGGACCATGGTTATTGTTTGTTGTTGTCTTTATTGCTTTTCGGGTTTTTTTGTTTGAGTGTTTTTTTTTTTTGAATTGTTATGGTTTTCTTTCTTTTTCCCTTTTTTCTCTTAAATCAATCTTAATAGCCTCTGGAAGGATTCCTCCCATTTTTTGCTTGTTTGATTTTTGCCCCCCTCTTTTTTCTTTTTTTCAAACATAACCACATAACTTGAACCATCTTGTTCTGCCTCACAAATTGAGTGGGAAATAATGGAGGGTACCAAGACCAAGCAGTCGTATGCACATTGAGTAGAAATAAAATATGATCAGACTTGGGTATCAAATCCAAAGCCAATGACAACAGAATCTATACCCAATCTACAACAAGCTAGACAGAGAGGGAACCACTTATACTAGCAGCCCCAGGGGGAAAAGGGGATATGTGATGCATGCTGGGAAAAGGAGTAGAGGGATATAGCATTGGTGGTGGAATGCCCCAATTCAATATCACTATGTACCTAAAATATTACTGTGAAAGATTTGTAATTTACTTTGGTCAAAATAAAAAATATTTCAAAATATAACCTCATCTTTTACCTTTTTTTCCAATGGTGTAAATATTGTTTATTCTTTTTTATAATATTTTTATTTAAGCACCATGATTAGAACCATGTTTGTAGTTTAATTTCAATTATAAAAGACAACAACCATTTCATCAGTGCAACCTTCTTACCACCAATGCTCCCCATGTCCCTCCTCCTCTACCCCTTGCCTGTATTCAAGACAGGCATTCTATTTCTCTCACTCAGTATTGGCATGATAATTGTTAGTGTTGTTATTTCTCTACACTCACCACTTTTTGTGGTAAGCTTTATATCTTGGTTTTTCCAGCCCTCATCTCTATTATCTCTCAGTATTATTACTATACTAATTTTTTTCTTAAATCCCACAGATGAATGAGACTATTTCATGCCTATTCTTTCCCTCTGATTTATTTCACTCGACATAATAGTTTTCATCTCCATCCAAATCTCATTACTTCATTTTTTCTGATGGCTTCATAGTATTCCATTGTTTATATGTCCACAGTTTCTTTAGTCACTCATCTGTTGTTGGTATCTGGTTGTTTCCAGATTCTGACTATTGTAAATAGCATTGAAATGAATATGTGTGCAGAAGGCATTTTTGCATTGTGTTTTTGTTTCCTAAGGTATATCCCTAGGAGTGGTATAGCTTAATAATACAGCTCAATTTCTAGTTTTATGAAGAATCTCCATATTGTTTTCCATAAAGCCTGAACTAGATGGCCTTCCCATCAGCAGCGAATGAGAGTTTCTTTCCGCCCACATCTCTTCCAGCACTATTGTTCTTATTCTTTGTGTTGTGTGCCATTCTCAGTGACATGAGATAGTACCTCGTTGTTTTGACTTGCAACTCCCTGATGATTAGTGATGTGGAGCATTTTTCATGTGTCTTTTGGTCATATGTATTTTTCTTTGAGGAAGTGTCTGTTTATTTTTTCTTCCCATTTTTGATGGGGTTAGATGTTTCTTGTTAAGTTCTGTCAGTAACTTGTATATCTTAGATATTAGTCCTTTATCTGATTGGGTATTGGGTGAATAGTTTCTCCCATTCTGTGGGTGGCCTTTGTTATCCTAGTCACTATTTTCTTTTAAGTGCAGAAGCTTCTCAGCTTAATATAGTCCCATCCATTTATTTCTGCTTCCACTTGTTTGGAGAGTGTTATTTCCTTAATGAAGATGCCTTTAGTCTCAATGTCATGGAGTGTTTTACTTACATATTTTTCTATATACCTTATGGTTCTAGGTCTGACATAAAGGTCTTTATTCCATTTTGATTTGACCTTTGTGCATGGTGTTAGATGGGGAGGTCCATGTTCACTTGTTTTCATGGGGCTGACCACTTGTCCCAACACCACTTGTTGAAGTGGCTTTCCTTGCTCTTTTTGCATTTCTTGCCCCTTTATCAAAGATTAATTGATTATAGGTCTGAGAACATTCTCTGAATACTCAAGTCTATTTCATTGTCCTGAGGGTCTGTTTTTATTTCAAAATTATACTGTTTTAATAACTAGCCTTGTAGTACAATTTAAAGTTGGCAAAAGTGATGCCTCTCATCTTTTTTTTTTAACCTTAGGGTTTCTTTAGCTATTCATAGGTATGTATTTTCCCAAATAAATTTCAGGAGTGTTTTTATTCACTTCTTTGAAGAATGTCATGGGTATCCTTAGAGTAATTGCATTAAATCTGTACAATGTTTTTGGGAGTACTGCCATTTTAATGAGGTTAATCCTCCAATCCATGGACAGAGTATGTGTCTCAAATTTTTTTGTGTCCTCTTTTATTTCTTGAAGCAGTGTTTTGTAAATTTCTTTATATAGGTCCTGTACCTTCTCTTCTTCTTTTTTTTTTTGTTGTTGTTGTTGTTTTGATTTTGGGTCACACCTGGCAGTGCTCAGGGGTTACTCCTGGCTCCACGCTCAGAAATTGCTCCTGGCAGGCCTGAGGGAACCATTCAGGAGGGATTTGAACCAATGACCTTCTGCATGAAAGGCAAATGCCATACCTCCAGGCTATCTCTCCAGCCCCAGTCCTTTACCTCTTTAGTTAAGTTGATTTCAAGGTATTTGAGTTTGTGTGGCACAAATGTAAATGGTATTTTTAATATCATTTTTTATAATTATTTGTGTATAAGAAGACCATGATTTTGGCATATTATTTTTGTAGACTGCTACTTTACTATACTAATCTATTGTTACTAGAATTTTTTTGTAATATTTTTATCTCTTCTCTTCTTTCTCCCCTACTCCCACTTTTTTATTTTCTCCTCTTCCTCCACCTATAAGTTTTCTCATTTCATGTTCACTCCACACATACACATACAATATTAATTTGCTGGATATCATCCCAATTTAATTTACATATATTTATTTTAATACCTTAGAATTGTTAGTAACACCATTTACATAGTTTATATCTCTTTGTATACCTGTATCTATAATCTTATCTTCCTAGATATATTATTAATATATCTTAACTTACTATATTATTACAATATCTTTTTTGTTGTTGTTGTTTTGTTTTGGGCCACACCCATTTGATGCTCAGGGGTTACTCCTGGCTAAGTGCTCAGAAATTGCCCCTGGCTTGGAAGGACCATATGGGACGCCAGGGATCGAACCAAGGTCACGATCTTTTCTTGGCTAGTGCTTGCAAGGCAGACACCTTACCTCTAGTGCCACCTCGCTGGCCCTTATTACAATATCGTAACTTTGTCTGAGAATGTTTTTATCCTTCTCTTTTATATAAATGAGCGATTTACTGGGTAGTGGAATTAAGGTTGAAAATTTCTTTCATTCAGAAATTTGAATATGTCAATCCACTCTTTTCTTGGCCTGGCTAATTTCAAATAGGAGATCTGGTTTCATTTTTTATGTCCCTTCTTTATACTTAATGTTTTTCTTTTCTCCTAATGCTGTACTATATGTCTTGGTGTTGGTCTGTTAGGATTTATTTTACTTGGCACTCTTTTTGCCTCTGGGATTTGAACAGTGGCCTCCGAGAGTAGGGAAGTTTGCTGCTATTATTTCACTACTTGTTCTCTTTTCCTTTTATCCTTCCCTTCTGGTATTTTTATAACTTTGAGATTATTTCCTTTCTTTGTTCATTAAGTACCTTACATTTTCTTCCATCCTTTTATCTCTCTTTTCTCTTTTGACTTCTTTATCATTGTTGGCTTGTAATTTGTCTTCAAGTTTGTCTATACAGTTCTCCACTGTGCAATTCAGCTCTATGGCTGACTAACATGGTTGTTAGTTCCTTTAATTCCACTTGTATGGATTCATTCATCTAAGAGTTCTTCTTTGAGTTGGTTGAATTTCTCATCAATTAAGTGCTTATTTTTGCTGGCTAATTCCTTTTTGTTTTCTGTTGCTAAAGCATTATTTGTTAATTTTATATTCTCATTCATAAGGCTCAGGTTTTCAATGAGCTTGGAGATATGACTTAATTTCTTTCCTAACTGCAAATACAGTTGACCTCTACATTTTGTGATTTTAAAACGTGATCTATTGTATTGATTATACCAAAAATGGCTGTTAATACATCTTCATTTTAGGTTAGATTCCAAACTGCAGGATTGAGTATGCTAAAAGAATAAAAATAAAAAATAAAACCAATTATTTAGTTTGATAGAATCAGTTATAAGTCTCTATACTGTCAGAGAAAAAAATGTGCAAGCTCCCCTTCCTGGAAATAGAAGATATAAGTTGAAATGTCTTCAATTTATATGTTTTTTGAGATGAGAGGGCAGAGTAGTGTCAGGACAGACCAATTGTGGGCCTATAGCCCTGGATAGGTATTGAATCTAAACCCTGGTTCAGACCTGAATGCTGGCAAAGCAGGTCTGAAGTCAGAAGGCTCCAAATAATCAAAACGCAGACAAATGCATAGAAAAAGAGAAAAGACTTTGGAAAATTACCCATATTACTCTCACTTCTATCTGCTGACCACCACTTAAGCAGCCAGCCTCCAAGGAGATCCAGAAACAAAAGGTCTTTTCATTCCTCCCACAAGCTTTTTATATGAGGAAAAATGTCCCACCTGGCAGGTGGGACAATCTGGTTTAACTACCAATAAAAGGGGCTACATTCAAAGAATTCTATCCAATGAGAAACAATGTGGATATTGATTGATATAGAAATGGACAAATGCCATAATCCCACAGTTGGATAGTGATGGCACTGGTGGCCTGGGGAGTCTGGGGAATAGAGATTCCACTCCAGCAGTCAGATCCTGACCCTAGTCATAAGTACTGTTTTTAACTCTGTCATTGTACTCAAATACCACCAACTAGATCTAGAATTATGGTATTTTAGTTGTAACTTCATAAAAAGAAAAGCTATTTTTTATTGAGGGTACTAAATATATCTAAATATATTATATTGTATTGATTATACCAAAGATGGCTGTTAATACATCTTCATCTCAGGTTAGATTCCAAACTGCAGGATTGAGTATGCTAAAAAAAAACACCCTATAATTATGGAATCAATTATAAGTATACTGTCAGAGAAAAAGATGTGCAAGCACCCCCTTCCTGAAAAATAGAAGATATGAGTTGAAATGTCTTCTATTTATATGGTTTGAGGATGAGAAGGCAGAGTAATGTCAGGTCAGCTTATGGTAAAACATAGCTATGGTAAAACATCAGATAAAATATTATCATTACACTTCAATAATCAGTGTTAATCTCAGTAAATTTCAATGTTACATGAATTGATCACTTCTTTTGTTAAACTATTACAATTGTTGGATATTCCTTAAATTTTAGTTCTATATATGTATGAAATTTAGAGAAAACTAGTTTGCCTAATATTCAAGGTAATCTGGGAAATAGCATGTACAAATAATTGAATTAGCAAGTCATACATTTACTGAATTGAACTACAATAAAAAATAATTTCAAGAGCCCAAGTGTAAATATAAAACAAAATTTGGTGCCAGATAAATAGTATATGGAGTAAAGCACTTGCTTGGAATGCAATATACCTGAGTTTGATCACTGACAGAAGATATTGTTACCTGAGCACCACCAGAAGTTGACCCTGATCTTTCGGTGTAGCCCAAAGTCAAATTGGAAAGAAAGAAAATAATAAAAGAGAAGGAAAAAGAAAACTAAAGAGCAAAAAAGAATGATATTGCACTGAGAAAAGAGTGATTGGTAATTTTAACATAGATAACTTTAAAAGATTTAATTTTATTTGGTTTATGAGTACATATTACTATAATTTTTATCAAAATTTATACTTTAACCTTAAGGATCACAGTTTTCACATTAGATTTAGAATTTATGGAAATTCTTATTTTAATAAAAATGAGAGAACAGTATACCATTTATAATTTTTAATCTTAGGAAATTGACAATAGATAATTTTAAAAAGTATTGTTTTAAGTATTGTGTATCCTATAATAAATCTCCAGATAAAAATCTCAAACATGATAATCAAGACCTGTTATCAAAACTAGAAGCTAAAGTGAAGAAACTAACAAATTACACAGAGGAAATGATTAGTGAGTATAAATTTTCATATAATTTTATTTAATTGAGCCATCAAATATATTTTTATTTTGGTTAATGAGTTTGTATTTGAGTATTTATTTTATAGAAATTTTACACTTTGAGGGGCTGGAGCAGTGGGGCATTTGCCTTATACTCTGCTAACCTAGAACGGACCATGGTTCAATCCCCTGGCATCTCATGTGGTCGCCCAAGCCAGTAGCGATTTCTGAGCTTCAGTCAGGAGTAACACCATAGTCAGGAGTGTCACCAGATGTGGCCCAAAAACAAACAAACAAAATTTACACTTGGAATTGCTGTGAAGATAGCTTAAATGCCTAGTGTTCATTCTCTGATGCCAGATGCCCAATCTCTATTCCCAGTACCATGTGTTCACTTGAGTTTTGCTGGGATCAACTTCTGAGTTGAGTATGATGCCATGGTGCCAAGTATAGTCACAGAGCACAAAAAGAAATGCATGGAAAGAAAACAGGAAGGAAAGGAAAAAGGAAAGAAGGAAGATGGAGGAGAGGGGGGAGGAGAAAATGTTGGAAGGAGGTAAAAAGAAAAGACTGATTTTTTTACATTGACTAAAAACATGCCAACCCTAAGAGAAAAAAAGGCATACTTTTTGGTAGCTTGGTTGGAATTACAGGTTTGCAGCCAATTAATTTTAAGATTATTTAAAAATGACAAGGCTGTGGTTACTATTCACCCTGCCCTTTAATAAGTGATTATTATTTCCAGAGTAGATTGCCTTTCAGCAAGTTCTATATATTTTTCTTTGTAGATATTTTGCAAGAAATCAATAGCACTGCCTTCCTCTGTATTACCTTGCCCTTAGACTCACTAGTATCTTCTGAAGTATTCTTTCTATCTATGCCTTGTGCTTTATTAATTACTATACCCTTTACAACAATTTTCTAAAGAGAGAAATTTCAGAAAGATTTTAGTTGGTCTATTAAAATAAATCAAATTCAAAGTAATATACTTTTATTTACTTCTACCACAGTTAGATGGTAGCCTTTGATTTTCCACTTTACCCTCTGCAACAGTAGGGTCAGATACACTGTACTACAGTGCAGACTGAGGTGAGGGTGGTCTCACAACTGAAGGAACTCCAAACAAAATGTTCCTGCTTTTCACAAACCTCAGAGCTAAGGCTATGAAAACCTTGAGCATTAACATATTTAGTATTTTTCTCAATCCTCTCTTTTTTAAATGGTTTTAGAATTGCTTAGCATGTATCAAGCAAAAATAATCAATCAGCTAAAAATGCATGAGTATGTCAAATGACATGGTGATTATATATATTTATATGGATATATATTTGAGGGGCCATATGTGGTGCCCGGGTCAAACCTAGGTTGGCTACATGCAAGTCAAGTGCTACCACTTCAGCCCTACTATAACTTTTAATTATAACTTTTTTTGAGCATTATTCAAGAGCGTATGATGGACTTTTTGAAAACATTCCCATAGTAACTCATGAGATATTCCTGGTAATTGTTTTACAATAAAATCAATGTGCCTTTTTTTAGTGTGCTTTTTTAACCACACTGTTTACTAAGCTAATTTTTCTAAGAGAGCATAGTTTGATTGAATTAAGATAAGAAGCCAAGCTGAAAAATAAAATTATACTATTGCTATTATATATTATTATGATAACTGAGGACAGACCAGTCTAGAAAAGACATAAAGACAGTGGTGAAGAATTATGGGTACTTTGGTGGTGGTAGAGTGTAGTAAGTTTGTAAATGCAATAAAGTTTTTAAATTATTATATTACATTAAAATAAACATGAAGATAAAAACATTAAAGCTAAATAGTTTTATTAATATTCTGTTTTTTCTGTTGAAGTTATCAGATAAATATTAAATGTTTAATCACAAATGGTGGAAAGAATTGCTCCACTGCTAAAGAAATTCCAGTAGAAGTCTCTTGCCAGTTATTCTCTGGAACCCAAGAGATGCAGGGAGGGATAAGAATGGAAAATACTAAAAATAATCAGAAAATGCAAACAAGTCATCAAGTTTCCATAATAAGGTGATGCTAACACAGTCATCTGGAAGACCTCTCTGTTGCTGAAGCTATGTACAAGCCTATATCCAGACTAAAAAATGGCATTATTTGTCTGGACTGATATGGGTCCATAATTTCACATATTATTTTTCTAGACATCTGTACACTTGATATGCATATATTATAGTATGTGGTTAGAAAACTATCTCCCATGATATTTTAAAAAAATTCATTGTAATTTATTCCAGTTTGACCTAAAAGATCATATATCATATTTGAACCTAAACCATATACTTTATTTCAGTAGTACCAATTTTCTTCTTTTTACTGCAGATCTAGTGTTATGAGAATTTATAAATTAAAAATGAGAGAAAATGCTACTGAATATTTTATATAAATTTGAAATTGTGATTATTCATGATTTATACATTTTCTATTTAATTGACTATTAAATTTCTTTTGTATTTCTTGTTTTGAAGAACCAGATACAGATTTTAGGCGTGAGAACCAAGATCGGTATTTAGCGCCAATATCCCAAATACAAAATGTTGTCGCTCACAAAGGGGAAAGATTCACGTGTAAGTATAGCTAATTATAGGAAACATTGAATTATTTTGTTTTAATTTTAACCTTAAATTCTATATGGTATTGCAGTCTTAAATTATCCCAATTTAAAAAATTTGGGAGGACACATAGGGTACTGCTCAGGAATTACTCCTGGCTTTATAATTAGAAATCCCTTCTGGCAGACTGTGGACGCCCTGCAAAGCAAACACCCTACCCTCTGTACTGTCTCTCTAGCCTCTCAATAAAATTGTTCTTAACTTACATTTCTTTACATAAGGTTTTATTTATATTTTATAGTAATGTGAATGTTTTTAAAGGAAATAAAAAAGAAATAATATGCAACATATATATGTATATGTATACATATATACATATATGTATTCCAAGACTTGCCCTAGAAAATGATTTTCCCCTTGGCCCATTTCAGTTTCTTATACATAAACCAGCAGCAAGACTAGGCAACATAAGGCAAAAGAACCCTGGTAAAATTTCCTATGTACTTCTTTCATGAACCAAAATTATTTATTCCTTAATGAACAAAGCCTTCCCCACTCTTCTAGACTCTCCAGTTTCATAGTATAACGTTGTCCATAGAATTCTGAACTGACTTGTATTTCTGTGTATCTGTTGTAAATTTCTCCCCTTTATTTTTGATTTGCTTTATTAAGGTTTACTCTTTATTCCTTTTTTTTCCTTGAGTCTAACTACAAAAGTTTTGTCCATCTTGTTATTTTCTTTCAAAAATCATCTTTTTCTGTATCACTGATATTTTTTCTAAAACTTTTAAGTTTAGTTACAATAGTTTTAGAGTTTATAGAATTATGTACAAAGTTATTGTACACTAGCACCACCACAAATATTTGTTTCCTTCTACCCCTATACCTATCATCTCCCATCTGATCTGACTTCTCTCCTTCCCTTCCTTCACAATTGGATAGATAGTTCTGGTTTTGCTACAAATTGTTTCCTTCTTTCCCCACCAGCTGTGTGCCCCAGGCCCACTAGCTAATTTCCCATGTTATATCCAATCAGCTTCATCATTACCCCTACTCCCAATCTGCCACTCTATGATCTGTAATCTATGCCCAACGCTTATTATTATTTTCTTACACTGGTTTGTTTCTCTATTTACCACAGATGACATTGTGCAGTATTTGTCCTTCCTACGACTTTATTTGATCATCTAGAATATTCTCTATATCAGTGATATCCACTCATGAGTTTTATTATTTTCTACCTTCAGTCTTTGGGGACTTACTTCATTATTGTTTCTTGCGCACCTTTTTTTTGTTTTATTTCTCAATGAAAACAAAGTTGTAATTAGGAATGCTTTTGTTGAATCTCTGGAGTTCTGATCATTTGTATCTTCATTTTCATTTGATTTCATCTTTAACCCACTTAGTGTTCAGTCGGGTGGTATTTGCTGCTGTCACTAATGTCTAAGGACATCTGTGTGCCTGCTGAAAGGGGATTTGCAGTAGTAGGTGTGCTTTGTCAGAGTACCAATAGCAGTTTTATGCCATCTTTGGCAATGGAATTTAAAGATCAGGAATGTTCAGCAGTTGATATACTGACTCAGTTGTGGAGGCTTGAACAGAGGCTCAAAAACTCATTCTGGCCTGGGGACTACTTCCTTGAGTGCCCTGTAGCAGCCGTCTGTAAAGATTTAGGAGTTTTTCGTTTATGAGTATTCATCATTGGATTCAGTTAGATTGCTAGGCTCCCACTGAGAAATTTCCTGCTTGGTAGATTCATAAAAAACAGTGCCCTCAGTCTCAACTGGCGGCTAATATAATGTTCCCAAGTAATACAGCGCAGAGATTGGCTCACCATAGAGAGTGGGGGACCTGTGTTAACTGTATAAGGCTTGGACAATCTGCAGTGTGGTTTCTAATATAGGGTTGTAATATATCTATATATAATATATATTAATATATAATATATATCAGTCACAGAAAGGCTGACTGTAGCTGGGTCTATTTGTCAAAAGAAAGCAAGCTTGAGCATTCTCTCTCTGTCCCAACTAGTACAGATATTATTTGAGGCTGTGTATAGTGCTGCTCAGGAATTTGCCCTCAAGATCGGTTGTTATTGTGATATGAAAATAAAATGACCAAACAGCACTGCTATTAGCTAGTTGGTAAGAGATTGCAAGGACAACCTTATGATCTTAAATTTTTAGTCCTCTAACCCTATTCTAGGCTTGTATGCAGTGTTCATTCAGTGTAACCCTCCTAGCATTCCAAGATAAGTTTTATACCATAGTAATTTCTTTTTTCTCACAACTAGTTGCCTCCTGATGGAAATTTTTTTTCTTTTGTTTTCTTCCTTCCTTTCTTCTTCCTTCTTTTCTTCTTTCCTTCCTTCCTTTTCTTCTTTTCTTCTCCTTCCTTCCCTCCTTTTCTTTCTTCCTTTCCTTTCTTCCTTTCATTTCTTTCCTTCCTCCCTCCCTTTCTTTCATTCTTTCCTTCCTTCCTTTCTCCTCTTTCCTTCCTTCCTTCCTTTCTCCTCTTTCTTCTTTCTCTTTCTTTCTTTCTTTCTTTCTTTCTTTCTTTCTTTCTTTCTTTCTTTCTTTCTTTCTTTCTTTCTTTCTTTCTTTCTTTCTTTCTTTCTTTCTTTCTTTCTTTCTTTCTTTCTTCTTCCTTTTCTTTTTTTTTTGGCCAATTTGTTGCAGTCTTTCTATTCAGTCTATTTGGATACTATTCTTTCAACCCTTGTCGCAAAAGCTTTGTATAATTTTATTTCAAGTCTGTTTCTATAGATTTATTTAGGTTTTGGTAGGTTAGCTATGATTGCAGAAGGTAAACATAGGTCCTCCCAAATTTGTTGCCACTAACACATTGTGATGTCTGTGAGAACCAGATGGGAGCAAGAGTACAAATTATCTTCTGTTGACTCAAAACCAGGTTGATAACATGACTGTTTCCCTCAAATTGGACTCACGAGACAACTCAACTAAATTCCACTTGAAGAAATTTTTTCTCTTTGGGTCATGAATATATATATTTAAACATTTTATACTGTAAAGAAAGATTCCATCCTATGACCAAATACCAAGATCACTAGCTACAGAGGCCTGATTTTATCATCTATGAGGAGCAGAAAACTTCTAGACATCACAAAAGGATCTAGAAGAGTAAAAAAGCATGTACGAAGCCTGTAGTTATACCCATGACAGCATACTTCAAGGGTGGAGGAACCCTATATATCTTAGGCCAGGGGAATTCCCTTTCTAATCTCCCCAATTTTTACTGTGCCAATGCAAAAAAAAAAAAAGCACAAATTAATTTTTTCTTTAATATTTTAAAGGCTGTTGTTGTGTTTTTTTTCTTTTTCTTTTGTTTCCTCTTCTTTTCATTCTCTTTCTTTGCCTTTTTTTTTTTTTTTTTTTGGTTTTTGGGTCACACCCGGTGACGCTCAGGGGTTACTCCTGGCTATGCGCTCAGAAGTCGCTCCTGGCTTGGGGGACCATATGGGACGCCGGGGGATCGAACCGCGGTCCGTCCTAGGCTAGCGCAGGTAAGGCAGGCACCTTACCTTTAGCGCCACTGCCCGGCCCGCCTTTTTTTTTTTTTTACCTGTGCTTTGATTCGTTTCTATTTCAGGACCATGATTAGTGTTCAGGACCATGATTAGTGTTCGGCTGTTGTCAGTATTGCTGTAGTGCTTCTCAGGTTTTTAGTTTGTTTTTGTTTTGTTTTATTTTGGGTTTGATATTTCTTGTATTATTTTTATGGTTCCCTTCCTTTTTCCCTTTCTCTTCTTAAAATGAGAGTTCTAGTCTCTAGAAGGACCCCTCCCAGTTTTTTTTTGACTCATTTGAATTTTTGCCCCCCCTTTTCTTTTCTCTTCTTTTTTTCCTTTTTTTCTTTTTTTCTTTGTTCCTCTTACCTTCAAACAGAAATACATAACTTGAACCATCTTGTTCTGCCTTCAAATTGAGGGGAAATAATGGAGGGCACCAAGACCAAACACTCATATGAACATTGAGTAGAAATAAAAAATGATCAGACTTGAATACCAAATCCAAAGCCAACTACAACAGAAATGATACCCAATCTACAACAGGCTAGACACAGAAGGGACCACTTATACTAACAGCCTGGAAGGCAAAGGAGGGGCTATATGGGATGCAGGCTGGGAACAGGGGTGGAGGAAGGACAACATTGGTGGTGGGAATACCCTGATTCAATCACTATGTACTGAAATACTACTGTGAATGATTTGTAAAACACTTTGATCAAAATAAAAATTATTAATATAAAAAATTATAAAAAAAGTTATAATGTAATGTGATATAAATGTCATAATAGAAAAAAGCATAGTTTATGATACTTCTATTTGATAATCTCTTTTATTGATCACTAAGTAAAATGAAGTTAAAATGGTTAATTAATTAAAGTGATTCACATTTTTTCTCTTAACCTCGATAGAAAGAAAATTGGATTTACTTTCCATATTTAGACAATCTCTTACACTATTTACTTAATATTATCTTTAAAAACCTGAAAAATAATGAATCACTGAGATATTTTTCCTAAAGATAAAATTATATTTTTAAAAATATTCACTTATTTATGAGTAATTAAATAATCAGGGATTACTCCTGACTCAGTGTTCATGGATCACGTCTTATGGGGCACAGGGACTACATGGGGTATTGAGGATTAAAACTAGTATCTACATTGCAAGGCCAGAGCCCTATCTGTTGTACTATTGCTTTGGACTGAGAAAGCTTTATTTTAGGAAATTAACCTCAAAGTAATTTGGATCAACCATAAATAAGAAACTTAAGATAAATAAGTAGGTGTAAATGTTACAAATTATTTTTTGTTTTTGTTTTTATTTTTTGGCCATACCTGGAAGCACTCAGAGGTTATTCCTGACTCTGCACTCAGAAATCACTCCTGGCAGGCTTGGAGGACCATATGGGGTGCTGAGATGCTGGAAATTAAACCTGGATCTGTCCCAGGTTGGCCGCATGCAAGGCAAATGCCCTCCAGCTATCACTCTGGCCCCCTTACAAATGGCCCCCCTAAACTAAATTCAGAAGAACACTATTTTTAGTTTGACTAGATCTTTGTTTATGACTATATTTGTGTAGTTGGCAATTATTTCCATAACACTTTAGTTCTTTATTCATGATCTGTCTTTACATCTTGCTATTTTTCCACATACTTTCAATAAAACACTCTAATGATTGGGGGGGGGGGCACATCCAACAGCACTCAGGATATCTTCCTGGTTCTGCACTGAGAAATTGCTCCCTGGCAGTCTTAGGGGACCACATGGGAGGCTGGGGATCAAAACCATCCACTGTGCTATCACTTCTAACCATTGTCCTATCACTCTGGCCCATCTCTCTAATATTTCATTTTAATCATTTTAAGAAAATACAGTTTTGGGATCCTTTGTCTGTGAAGGCAGGTGGGATGAATCTGCCCCTGCTGTAAAATTACCAACTGGGAGAGACTGAGGGGGTCTGTCACCTGTGCATGTTTTTCTACACTTCTGTTTCTCTGGTACCTCTCCTGAGAGGCCTGACAAAGACCCAGCAAAAACTCTCTCCTGGAGGTGCCCAAGCCAAGGGGCCGAGAGAGACTAAGTGAAAACCCGTCTTCCAGCAGTGCCCTGGCAGAGAGGCAGATCCTTTGTCTGTGAAGGCAGGCAGAAGGAATTTGCCCCTGCTGTGAGATTACCAACTGGGAAAGACTGAGGGTGCCTGTCACCTTTGCATGTTTCTCTACACTTCTGTCTCCTGAACCTCTCCTGAGAGGCCCTAGAAGGGCCCAGCAAAAACTCTCTAATGGAGGTGCCCAAGCTGAGGGGCCGAGAGGGACTGGGGGTAACAGTAGCCAAGAACAGAATCAGTGAACTGAAAGATCAAATGCAGAACAACTCCATACACCAGAAGAGCTTAGAAAAGAACCTAAATGCAAACTATCATACAATGGAAAAACCATTCAAAGATTGTGAATAGATGAAAATAGAAGTCTTTGATAAACTCAACAGAAACAACATAAGAATCATTGAAGTCCCAGAGACCCATGAAGAGGATCCCCAGGAAGAATCAACAGTCAAAGATCATCACAGAGAAACTCCCCGAACTAAAGACAGCATGCAATCAAATCCTGCATGCCCGAAGAGTACCAGCTAAAAGAGACCTGAAGAAAAGTACCCCAAGACACATCATAGTTACAATGATGAATCCCACAGATAGTAATAGAATACAGAAAGCAGCAAGATCAAATAGGGAAATTACATTCAAAGGAGTATCCATAAAATTAAAGCAGACATGTCACAAGAAACTCTCAAAGTCAGAAGACAGTGGTGGAAGATTGTGACAAGACTGAATGAAAAGGATAATTCACCTAGAATACTGCACCCAGCCCAACTCATGTTCAGGTTTGAAGGAAGGATACATACCCTCACGGATAAACAACAACTCAGAAACTTTACATGTGCAAAGCCAGCCTTAAAGGAGAAACTGAAAGTTCTACTTTAACACAAGACAAACCAACATACACACCAAATTTATACACAAAGATGACATTACATCTCATGAAAATCATCTCCTCAATGTCAATAGACTAAATGCACTAGTTAAGACACAAAGAGTGGCTAAATAGATCAAAAAGTGAATCCAACCTTCTGCTGCCTACAATAAACACACCGGAATACCCAAAACATAGACTCAAAATCAAAGGCTGGAAGAAAATCATCCAAGCAAACAACACTGTGAAAAAAGCTGGGGTGGACATATTAATAGCAGACAACACAAACTTTAGACTCAGAAAAGTTGTAAGGGACAAATATGGACACTTCTTACTAATCAAGGGATATGTGCAACATATCTAAACATATATGCAACACTACTAAACATATATGCACCCAATGAGACACCAGCAAGATATCTAATACAATTGTTGACAAATTTGAAAGAGGATATCAATAATAACACAATACTTGTGGGAGACCTCAAGATAACCCTGTCAACACATGATAGGTCAAACAGACTGAAACCCAACAAAAAATATACTAGCCCTGAAAAGAGAAATGGAAGAAAAAGGCCTAGTGTGAATCTATGGGACACAGCAAAAGTGGTACTGAGAGGAAAATTTATAGCTTTGCAAGCACACATCAGGAAGGAAGAAGGAACATACCTGAATAACCTAATGACAAAACTTATAAAATTAGAAAATAATCAACAAAAAGAACCAAAAATAGGGAGACAATGAAATAACAAAGCTTAGAGCAGAAATCAATGAAGTGGAAACCTAAAAAACAATCTGAAAGATCAAGGAAAGCAGAAGTTGGTTCTTTGAAAAAATAAACAAAATTGATAGGCCATTGGCAAAACTCACAAAGAGAGAGAAATTTGATAACCCATATTAGAAATGAAAATGAGGAGATCACTACAAATATTGCAAAGATTTAAATGGTACTCAGAGACTACTTTGAGAAACTCTATGCCACCAAATATGAGAACCTGGAAGAAATGGATAAATTCTTGGACTCCTATAACCTTCCACAGTTGAATAAGGAAGATATAGCATATCTAACCACCCCCATCACCATTGAGGAAATTAAAATGGTAATCAAATGTCTGCCCAAAAACAAAAGCCCAGGCCCAGATGGATTCAGTAATGAATTTTTTTCAATTCTACTAACAATCCTGGCCAGGCTCCTTCATGAAATTGAAAAAAAACGGGTACACTTCCAAATAGCTTTTATGAAGCCAACATCACCTTGATACCAAAACCAGAGATGCTACAAAACAAAAAATTACAGACCAATATCCCTGATGAACACAGATGTAAAGATTCTCAACAAAATCCTGCCAAATTGGATCCAGTGCCTCATCAAGAAGATCATTCAATATGACCAAGTAGGTTTCATCCCAGGAATGCAAGGATGGTTTAACATCCATAAATCTATCAACAAAATACGCAACATCAACAACAAGAAAAATTAAAATCACATAATCATATCAATTTAGACACATAGAAAGCATTTGATAAGGTCCAACACACATTCTTGTTAAAAAAAAAAACTCTCAGCAAGATGGGAATGAAAGGAACCTTTCTCAATATAGTTAAGGCCATCTACCACAAGCTAATGGCAAATATCCTAAATGGAGAAAAACTAAAAGCCTTCCCTCTAAATTCTGGTACAAGACAAGGCTGTCCAATCTCACCACTCCTATTCAATATAGTACTGGAAATACTTGCTATAGCAATTAGGCAAGAAAAATGATATCAAGAGAATCCAGATAGGAAAGGAAGAAGTCAAGCTTTCACTGTTTGCAAATGACATGATACTCTACTTAGAAAACCCTAAAGACTCTACCAAAATGCCTCTAGAAACAATAGATTTATATAGTAATGTGGCAGGCTACAAAATTAACACACAAAAATTAATGGCCATTTTATACACCAATAATGAGAGGGAAGAAATGGACATTAAGGAAACAACCCCATTCACATTAGTGTCACACAAACTCAAATATCTCGAAGTCAACTTGACTAAAGATGTGAAGGACCTATACAAAAAAACTATAAAACCCTGCACCAAGAAATAAGAGAGGACATGCAGAAATGGAAACACATACCCTGCTCATCCATTGGCAGGATTAACATCATTAAAATGGCAATATTCCCCAAAGCATTGTACAGATTTAATGTGATTTTTCTAAAGATACCCATGACATTCTTCAAAGAACTGGATCAAACAAATGAAATTCATTTGGAACAATAAACACCCTCGAATAGCTAAAGCAATCTTTGAAAAAGGCATATGGGTGGCATTACTTTAAAAGCAGTATTTTTCAAAACAGCCTGGTATTGGAATAAAGACAGACCCTCAGATAAGTGAAATAGGCTTGAATACTCAGAGAATGTTCCCCAGACATACAATCACATAATTTTTGATAAAGGTGCAAAAAATCCTAAAAGGAGCAAGGAAAGTCTCTTCAAAATTGATGTTGGCACAACTGGTTAGCTTCTTGCAAAAAAAAAAAAAAGAACTCCGACCCCCAGGTAACACCATGAATGAAGGTAAAATCCAAATGAATTAAAGACTTTGATATAAGACCTGAAACCATAAGGTATTTAGAACAACATGTAGGTAAAACACTCCATGACATTGAGACTAGAGGTATTTTTAAGGAGGAAACAGCACTCTTGAAACAAGTGGAAGCAGAGATAAACAGATGGGAATATATTATGCTGAGAAGCTTCTGCACCTCAAAGGAAATAGTGCCCAGGATTCACGAGCCACCCACTGAGTGAGAGAAACTATTTACCCAGTACCCATCAGATAAGAGGCTAATATCCAAAATATATAAGGCACTGACAGAACTTTACAAGGAAAAAAAAAACATCTAATCTCATCAAAAATGGGGAGAAGAAATGAACAGACACTTTGACAAAGAACAAATACAAATGGCCAAAAGGCACATGAAAAAATGCTCCACATCATAATCATCAGCAAATCAAAACAACTATGAGGTACCATCTCAACCCACAGAGATTGGCGCACATCACAAAGAATGGCAGTAAGCAGTGCTGGCAGGGATGTGGAGAGAAAGGAACTCTTATTCACTGCTGGAGGGAATGCCATCTAGTCCAACCTTTATGGAAAGCTATGTGGATATTCCTCCAAAAACTAAATTGAACTCCCATATGATCCAGCTATGCCACTCCTAGGGATATACCCTAGGTATACAAAAATTCAATATAAAAATTTCTTCCTCATACCTATATTCATTGCAGCGCTATTTACAATAGCCAGACTCTGGAAACAATCAAGATGGCCTTCACTAGATGAATGGCTAAAGAAACTGTGGTATATATACACAATGGAATATTAAGCAGCCATCAGGAGAGATGAAGTCATGAAATTTTCCTATACGTGGAATCTATTATGCTGAGTGAAATAAGTCAGAGGGAGAGAGATAGATGCAGAATAGTCTCCTTCATCTGTTTTAAGACAAATAAAAGATATTTTTGCAATAATTCTCAGAGACAGAGAAGGGCTGAAAGGTCCAGCTCACAACATGAAGCTCACCACAAAGAGTGGTGTGTACAGTTAGAGAAATAACTAGACTGAGAACTATCATAACAATGTGAATGAAAGAGGGATGTCTAGAGTACAAGCGGGGGTGGGTTGGGGAGGAGGGAGATTTGGGACATTGGTGATAGGAATGTTGTACTGGTGAAGGGGGGTGGTGTTCTTTACATGACTGAAACCCAACCACAATCATGTTTGTAATCAAAGTGTTTAAATAAAGATATTAATTTTAAAAATCAACTGCAAATAATTAATAAATGATGCCTGCTTTGTCTGTAAAAATAAAAGAAAAAAATTTAAAAAAAAGAAAAGAATTTTTGAAATTTGTAGAATAGATTCTTTACTTGTAATTTGCTTATTTGCTTGATTTATTACAAAACTTAAAGGAAATTGACACACTTTAAGAAAAAATTTGACATACATTAACAATCCATGTTTCATAATCCAGATGTATTATTTTGTTGGATTAATGCCCCCTATCATTAAGAAATTGAATGAGGTAATTAAATGTCTTATATCTGATAGTACAGTCACACATCATTTGAGTTTACTTGACAATGCCAGCAAAGAACAAACATGTATTTAGAAACATTATATAATGATTCTAATTACATTTCATCTTATGGTTGTAAGTATATGTTTGAATCAATCATTAAAATATGTCATTGTTTATAATACATATACACAACATGTATAATACGTGCTCTTCATATGATCAATTTTATTATTTTCCTTGTTCTATTCATCCTTGTTTTAAATTTTTTATTAAGAGAAGATCAAAGATATGGTTTTATGGATACAATAGTCCAACTCTGCATCCTCCACCAGTGTTCACTTCCTTCCACCATTATCTCAATATCCTCTCTACCTCGACCCCCACTAACCCTACAACTCCCTCATCCCAACTTGTCAACACATCATGGTAAGTTTTGTAGGGTCTCAGGTTCTACATCTTCTGGCAAACTCAAACTGTGTTTCTTTATATCCCATAATCTGAGAGAGATCATCTTGCATATGGGCCTCTCTTTCTAACTTGTCTTTAACACAGCATGATACATTCTAGATTCATTCATATAGCAGTTTTGTTCATGCTGTCTTAAATGAACTAAGTTCTGCATTTGCTGTAGCATTTATGAAAAAGCTATATTAAATGTAATAGTGTATTTCTTGATTACTTTAAGTGATTATGTCAACTTTTGTTTCTAAAGCTTTTTAGTTATGTATAATAAATAGATGGAATATAGTATCATATATAGTAATGAATTATAATATCATAATAATACATACTGTTTTTGTGATGGATGTTTGTAGCACCTTCTCTTTCTTAGGCTATTTTAACTGCTATCCTAATATCTTTTTGCATTGAAAATTTTTTCTTATACTTTCAAGTTTTTGTCTTTAAAATAAAATGGATTAAATAAAAAAGAGAATAAATAAAAAATGAATAATATAGTTTATTATTTTTTAATTCAGCAAAGAAATCTTTGTGTTATTTATGGAGACTACAGTGCATTTACCTTTAATGCTGGTACTAATACTTTCAGTATAAAATAACATATTTTTGTTTTATTACATTTTCATAACATTTTATTTATATTTAATTATAATTATTAAATTATATTATATTTAATTATTAAATTATATAATTTATATAATATATTAGTAATATGTTGGATTATATTATATTTAATTATTTAAAATTTATAGTTTCTTGATCATATTATTTATGAACTAATTAGATTAATACTAAAATATGAATACCGAAAAAAATGATTGTTTTGGAAAGCATTCCCAATATTTTCTCACATCACTCTTTATTATAGAACCATGCAGTATTTGGTTTTTATTATTTATAAATATTAGAGGAAATATTCTTTGATAGTTGACATAAATTTGAATTGTGAAAAATTTACCCATAAACCCAGATATTTAATGGATTACAAAATTATTTCTTATAGCAAAGCATTGGGAAGATAAAAGTCATTTACATGAGGATTATGCTGAATTTTCCAAAAGTCAACCTAGAAGTAGGAATCTTGGATTCATCGATAAAAAAATGACAAATGGTATGTATGATAGTTTTTATTTATATAGTTAGGTAGCTTTTGGGCTATACTCGGTATGCTCAGGGGTTACTCCTGGCTATGTGCTCAAAAATTGCCCCTGACTTGGGGGACCATATGTTACGCCGGGAAATCAAACTGCTGTCCTTTCTAGATTACCCACATGCAAGGCAAATGCCTTACCGCTTGTGCCACCACTTCGACTCCATATGATAATTTTAATGCCACTGACTAGTATAAGTAAATAAAAATACTTTATCATTAGACTTAAATATTTTTATTTAAAACATTGTGCTTTATAAAATTATTCATAGTTAAGTTTTAGACATGCAGTGTTTCAGTATCAATCTCACCACCAGTGTCAACCTTTCTCAACTAATGCTCCCAGAGAACATCTCATCCCACCATCCCTCTGCTCCAGCCTGGCATGTTTTTAATATTATTAGATTTCCGAATATCTAATTAGCCATGCTCTTTTTATATGTCTAAATATCTCAAATGTGGCTATTATGAACAATGCCTCAATATTCTTGGAATTTATTTTACTCTATATTAGTAATAGATGTACAGCAAGTTCTCCTACTGTGCTTATGAATTTACTTGTTTCCTGGTAATTTGGCCAGATTGTTTTTTAATACTTAAAACTACATTATCAAATGTGTAAAACTTATATTTGTTGCAATTGCATTGGAAATGTTTTTTGACTCAATATTTATTTTGTCTGATAATATAAATATCTACGTCCTTTTGTTTCCAAGATTAACTTGACATGTAAAAATTTGAAAACTTAAGGGATGGAATCATGAATAGATATACTAACATATTGATGCTGTAATATTGTCATTGTAATAATAATTATCACATATTCTTTTTTTTTTTTTTTTTTTTTTTTTGGTTTATGGGCCATACCCGGAGGTGCTCAGGGGTTACTCCTGGCTATCTGCTCAGAAATAGCTCCTGGCAAACATGGGAGACCATAAGAGACGCCGGGATTCTAACCAACCATTATGCCTTGGATCAGCTGCTTGCAAGGCAAACATGGCTGTGCTATCTCTCCGGCCCCACATATTATGTTCTTAATAATAATGTTTGTTTTAATTTTTTTGTTGTTAGATCTTTGGGGATTATTTACTATGACTTATAGGTATATAAATATATAAATAAATATATTCAATCTTATCCACTCACCTCCCCATACACACATCAGATTTTTAAAAGTGAACCTTTACAAGCAAAAAAAGAGAAAAGAATGACATATTCAAAGGACTGAATGACAAGAACTTGAAACCAAAAGTCTCTACCTTGCAAAGTTATCACATGATCAAAACATCCACAGATAAATAACCACTATTAGTAGCTTCTAAACCAGCTTTGCAAAAATTTTTTGAATTGTATCTCTTGTATTTAAAAAAAAAAAAGACAATGATACTGGGCCACCTTGACTGGCCCAGAGTGAGGGGCTCACTCTTTTCTTGAAGAGGTATAAACCACACCATGAAAAAAATCATGGGTACACTTACCATGCAGCAGAAAGCTTGCAGTCTTGGGAAGAGAGGGTAGGCAAAGCCCCTGCCCTGCTGAAGCCACATGTGCTGCATCAACACCCAGAATCAACACTTTGCCTATGGCGCTGCCATACAATTCTCTTTGGGGACACTGATCTGACCAAACTTTAGGTATGTCGATATTGGGGCTGATATCATCAGGGTTTTCTTGGAGTAAATGCAAGCACTATTCCCCTGAATCTTCCTTCTAGAAGGTCTGGCAGCCAAGAATATGAACAACAATAGCCTTGTTCTTGTTATAAGTAATAATGATTTGAATTCCTGGACAACTTCATTTGTTTGATGCTATCCCTATATAGGAGCACACCAAATTAACAGTGTGGACAGCAAACAAGTTTACTAAATCACCCTCTTTTGTATTAGTGACTCTATTGGAGATACAATCATTTAAATAAAGTTGTTTGCTACTATACTTTTTAAAATTTCTTTTCGTACCTTTTTCTTTTGTTTCTATTCTTTTAAAAGTAACTTTGCACTCACTTATCTGGGAACAAAGTATTATGATCAACTATGTCAATTATGTGATGCATTTTCCTAACTAAATTAAAAAAAAAACAAAAAATGGGGAAAATGACCATAACTCCCCAAAATATTGCAAAAAATTTTTCTTATCAATAATCTGTTTAAATATCAAAAGACTGAGAAATCCAATTAAATTAAATCAGAGATGAAAGGGGATAAAATACGAAAGGCCCCTCAGAAATACAAAATTGCAAAAGTGGTTACCAGGAACAACTCTGCTACTAAGATGATAAAACTAGAAGTGGATGAACTCAAATTCACCTAATATCACCAGAGTGAATTGGAAGTAGAAAAATCGAACAGACATATCTCAAATAAAGAATTTGCAATAGCAATTAAAAAATTTTCCCCAAGAACAAAATGCCAGATAGATTTTCTAGTGAGTTCTATCCATCTTTAAAGAGAACTTACTACCAATATTTTCCCAACTCTTTCAAAGTACTTAAGAAATGGGAATCCATTCTAATAGCTTCTATGAAATCAAAACTACCATTGTACCAAAGGAAAATAGAAATATTAAAAAAGTGAGAATTACAGAATGATAATATGGATGACATTGATGCAAAGATCCTTAATAAGACATTAGTGAACAATCCATGCAGCATAAAGGTTATACACTATGGTAAAGTAGAATACATCACAACAATGCAAATCAATGCATGTAATACACTCAATAAAAGGAAAGATACAGGGGCCGGCAAGGTGGCGCTAGAGGTAAGGTGTCTGCCTTGCAAGCGCTAGCCAAGGAAAGGACCACGGTTTGATCCCCCGGTGTCCCATATGGTCCCCCCAAGCCAGGGGCAATTTC
This sequence comes from Suncus etruscus, assembly GCF_024139225.1. Classification (NCBI taxonomy): domain Eukaryota; kingdom Metazoa; phylum Chordata; class Mammalia; order Eulipotyphla; family Soricidae; genus Suncus; species Suncus etruscus. The sequence goes on from NC_064854.1 coordinate 35,961,013, forward strand.
TGAGCACGTAGCCAGGAGTAACCCCTGAGCATCTAACGGGTGTGGCCCGAAAAACCAAAAAAAAAAAAAAAAAAAGGAAAGATACAAATCATATGGTCTTAAAACTTAATATTGAGAAAGCTTGAGATAAGACTTATCCTTAAGAAACCATACATTTTATAATACAGGGGTACCTCCCACCCTGAACATGTGTCATGTGGACCCAACTTAGACTCCATGAGATCAGACAGCGACCGTCCAATCCTGAGCCCTGGAGCCCAAACATAGAACGGACACAGTTCCCTGCAACAGCACCAGGAACCAAACTACCCCTGGGAAATTGCTAATACTGCTCTAGCACCAGTTTTGTTATGACATTCCGACAATGAGGAAATGGCAACAATTTGATCTAAGAGGTGTCTTATCTAACCACCTAACGGTAAGATGAAATCAGAAGACACGTCATCCTTTGATCTGTGCAAAAACCAAGATTGTTAACTACAGCAGACTGACCTTAAAAACTATGACTGGACAGAACTTATCCTGGGGCCAAAAAGAAAGACCCTAGCTTAGGCTTCAGCCAAGAATTTGTACAATAACCAAGATATCTAATTCCAGAGGTCTGACTTTGACAACTGTGACAGAGCAGATCTTCTGGAAACATAATGAAAGACTATCCTAGTCTTCATCCTAGGATCTGTAAAAACCAAGACCACCAATCAATCACAGAAGACTGATTACAGCAATAGTATTGGAACAGAACTGCTAGAACCATAAAGCAAGACGCTATCCTATGACTTGTGACAATAGTAAGGTCTCTAGTTAGAGGCCTGATTCTATCATCCACAACTGAGCGGAAAGTTTCCTGGCACCATAAAAAGTCCTTGGGGTTTGAAAAGGAGTGAGTATGGAGCCTGTAGTTGTTCCCATAGCAGTATGCTTCAAGGGCGGGGAAACCCTGTATCTTTTAGGCCAAGGGAAATCCCTTTTTAATTTCCCCAATATTTACTGTGCCTATGCAAAAACTAAAACAAGAACAAAAAACCTTGCCACACCAGCCCTCCTTCCTTTTTGCTTTCATTCTCATGGTTATTATTTGTTGCTGTGGTGCTTATTTATAGTTGCTGGTTTTGGTCTTTTGTTTAATTTTTGTCTCCTTTATTTGTTTTGTTTACTTTGTTTTTGTTATAGGTTTTGTTTTTTGTATTTTAGGAGGTTTTGTGTGTGTATGTGTTTATTGTTATGTTTTTCTTCTTTTTTTCACTTCTTTTTACCTCTAGACAGACTCCTCCCAGTTTTGTTTGTTTGTTTGTTTATTTGTTGTTTTCTCTTTTTTTCTTTTCTTTTTTTTTCAAACAGAACTACACAACTTGAGTTATCTTGTTCTTCCTCATAAATTGAGGGAGGGAAATGGATGGTACCAGAACCAAACAGTAATATGAATATTGAGTGGAAATAAAAAAGGATCAGAATTAAACACCAAACCCAAAATCAAAGACAACAGAATCAAAGACGATCTTCAATCAGCACAGAGGGGTCAAGGTTGGGGATGCTGAGAACTGGGGTGGAGAAAGAATAATGCTGGTAGTGGAAATACCCCTGATTCAATGTCACAATGTACCTTAAATATTACTGTGAAAGATTTGTAATTCATGTTGGTAACAATAAAAATTATTTTAAAAAAAGACTTAACATCCTTGGTACCAGAGAGATAGTGCAGCAAGAAGGGTGCTTGCCTCGCCTACTGTCAACCTGCATTTATTCACTGGCATCCCATATGGACTCTTGAGCATCATCAGTAGTTTCTGAGTATTGATCTAGGAATAATCCCTGGGCTCCAGGGGTATGACTAAAAAAGGAAAAATAAAAGGTTTAACATTCGTTCATGACCAAAATACTTGACAAAATAAGAGCAGAAGGGATAGATCTCAAGATATAATAGATATTGACAAGAAACCCACAGTCAACATCCTACTGAAAAATTGGAAGCCATCCTTCTGAAATAAGAAGAAAACAATGATGTCCACTTTTTTCTACCATTTTTTATTATACTTTTGGAAGTTTTTACTACACAAGACAAGAAAAAAGAAATATAAGATGTATACATAGGAAAATAAGAATCAAGTATCACTATTTGCAAATGATATGTAATATATATGTAGAAGACTGAAGACTACAACATAGAAGCTCTTAGAATAAACTATTATAGCAAAGTAGCAGTTTTAGAAATAAATCCACATAAATTGGTTGGTAGCAGTTTCAGAAATCAATGCATATAAATTGGTTGGCTGCATTTCTATATACAGAAAAAAAAACTGGTATAGAAAAAAAATTGGGGACATTGGTGATGAAAATGTTGCACTGGTGATGGGTGGTGTTCTTTACATGACTGAAACCCAAACACAATCATGTAGGTAATCAAGGTGCTTAAATAAAATATATATATATAATACAAAAGTAACCCCCATTTAAAATAATCTCTAGGGATTAGAGATGTTTCTGTGATTGCCTTGCATGTAGTTAACCCAGATTCAATTCCTAGCACCCCACATGGTCTGAGTCCTGCCTAGAGTGATCCCTCAATGCAGAACTAGGAGATTCTCTGAGTATGACTGCTGTAGCCCCAAAAGGCAAAAAATAATGTCCAACATATCAAATAATTAGGTACCAAAAATATGAAGATTGCAAATAAAATGGTTAATATGGGATACATAATATACTTGCTTAAATTTTTGTCACATTTCTAAAAGGGTTCAAGGTTTCATAAAGAAATGACTATAATTTAACAATATTGATATATAATATATTATAAAATAGGTAAGAAGAACTTAAAAAATATAGGAATTATGTTCTATATCTTATGGAATTTAATTAATATGAATCTAGGTAGTTTTCAAGGACTACGGAGATAGCTCAAAGGGATATGTGCATGTTTTTCACTTAGGAGACTGAATTCAATTTCCTGCACTGCTTGGTACCCCAAGAACCTGTAGGAGCAAGCCTAGTATGGAAGTAGACACTGAGAACCAATAGGTGTGAACCAACAATAATTTAAAAAAATTTACATTAAAGATTTAAAATTTTGTGTTTTTATATATAATTATATAAAATACTAGTAATAGTCATTGGCTTGATATTTGCAATTGACACATTTAGACTATATTGTATCAACAAATAAAGACATCCAAGAAATTAATTATTCAATATTTAATTTAAATATTGATTTAAAATTGAGAAATATTTTTTTAATTTTAAAATGGAATAATATGCAGGGATTCAGGATGTAGCTCAAGTGGCAGAGCACATGTCTAGCACATGAGAAGCCCTGAATCTGATTCCCAGCATTTCCTCCAAAGTATTGCTCAATGTATCCCTGGTGTGTTCTGAGCAGCACTGACCCAAACATTATATGGCTAGTCCATACACCAGTGTCAACCTGCACCACTGGACTTTCCTAAACACTGCTGAGGTGGTCCCTATGACAATAAAAGCGGAAATTAAACAATGACAGATCATTGTGAAGGAGGGAAATTGTGGTTCCTACTGAGATTTCTAACACACACACTTCTGTGTCCTAGTGTTTTACCTGATCTCTTTATAGGACTCTTTCATTGCATTCCTGCTTATTTAAGAATTCCTTCTTTCTTCATTCAAATGATTCTATTATTGTAATTGCATCTGTTGAAGAATGACCAGAGGACTGAGGAATTACCTTTTATATTTGTTTCTATAGCTCATATACATAAAAATGTAAATATTTATTAAATAATTTATCTACTTATTATTTTTCAGTATTCAAATCTCCACTTTTTTAGAATACATTGGTAATAATAGTAAAAAATGTATTTGAGAGTTTAGCCTTACCCCCAAAGCAAGAATTCAAATCTATATTATCTAGTTTATACAAGATTTCCAAGTTTGTTCAATGTTATGTTGTAACCAATTTTTTGTACATAAAACATTACCAGTAGGTAACTAAAGCTGTAACTCTGATTATTCTTTTTATAATATAAATGATTTTTAATTTAACCTAGATAATATTTTAAAATCAATTAAAAATTAGAAGTAAATGGAAATAAATTCAATACCAATGTTCACAAAAGAGCTAGTGCAAAAGATCTATTTTCTTCTTCCTAACTAGAAGAATTATATACCAAAAAAAATAGTGCACTTACATCAACTCAGTATGCTATTTTTCATCACTAAAGACTACCTTATTTATTGCTACATAATTAAAGTAGTATTTACCTTTCTGAGCAAATAAAAAATAAAGTATGCTTTGAAGTTATGTTTCTGACTGACAATCATAGATTACAATATTCCTGAGGAATAAACATGCATAGAGAAAAGAAAGTAATGACTGCTGATTTTCCTAGTTAATCTGGTCTTAGCTGATATTCTCAGAAAGAGGGAGGGGGTAGGTGCCCTATTCAAGAGGAATTATTCATAATAGTTTCTATGAGATAGCATTATCTAAAACTAAAACAAATATTACCAAATGTAAAACTACATACCACTTACCTTAAAGCACAGATACAAAGATCCCTAACAAAAATTTAATAAACCAAGATCAACAATATATTTAAAAATAATTATACAGCCCTTCACAGATAGTTCAGGGTTTAAAGAACTTAAACTTATTTTGGATATGACCAACCCCAGACTAATCTCTGAGCACAGAGTCAGAGGTAGGCCCTGAGCATCACCAGGTATCTCACAAAGCCAGCAAAATTAAAAGGATAATACACTACAATCAAATGTTATGTATGAATTAGAAGCAAATAGTTCAGTATCTGAATATCAATTAATATGATATATAATATCAAAAAGAAAATAATTAAAATATGATCATATCAGTAGACATAGGATAAATCTTTTGATTAAGTTAAAAAACGCATCAAAATGAGGATAGAAGGAATTTTTCTTAACATTGAATGGCCAACAAACCCACATCTCCCCTAGGATCATACTTACTGCAAACATACTAAAATCCTATGACTAAGGCAGGAATGTTCACATTCACCATTATCATTCAGTATAGCATTGAAAGACCTAGTCTCAATTATCAAAAAATAAAAAGATTAAAAGGAAAAAAGGTAGTCAAAACATTACTATTTGTGAATGATATAACTGTACATAGAAAAATCCAATATTCCACAAAAATTTTGTAAACAATAAACCAATGAAATAAGTTAACAGTTTTCAAAGCTGACACAAAAATATGTTGCACTTCTTTCTCTTTGGGGGATGTGTTGTTTGTGTTTTGGACCATACTCAGAAGGTTTAGGACTTCTTCCTGGTTCTGTGCTTAGAGATCACTCATAGCTTGCTTGGGGACCATATAAAATATTAGAAATTGAACCTGTGTTGGCTGCATGCAAGGCAAATACCTTCTCACTATACTATTGTTTTAGCTTCCCTGTTGCATTTTTATATACAAAAATGAATTAGAGACAAAAATAATACCCAGTGTTACTGTTATGTCCAATCAGGACTGATTTCTAAGTACATAGCCAGGAGTAACCCCTGACTGTTACTGGGTGTGGCCCCAAAAACAAAATATATACATATAGTATTATATAAAGTATGCTGCATAAAGAAATAAAATGTTTGCAATAAAATATTTTGAAATATGTTTATAGAAACGAATGTAGAAGACTTTAAAGGTGCATTTGGAAAGGCCAAAGTCAAGGAAATAGAGGAGCAAGTAATGCACATCCATGGTAAGAGCAAAAACTATCATTAATATTTTGAATTTTTGTTTTATGTGAAATTTAATTATGTATGACTATTTAGTAGAAATAGTATCTATAGTTTCTTATTTACTTCATGGTTCTTTACCCACGTATCCTTTTTAATAGAGCATTCACACATATGTGAAGTGTTTGGGATCAAATCCAGTTCAGGTGCAAAGAAATTAGGTGTCATTCCTTTACAGCCCCTAGTTTAGACATTATGTTGAATCATTTTGAAGTTAGCTTTTAATACCCGTGTATGTCACCTTTGTCAATTCACTAAACATCTCTAAGATTTCATATAATGAGTTTCGTCATTGGTAGTATCATTTATTTAAAAAGTATTACTCCTTAGATCCATATGTTTCATTATTATTCTGTATTACCAAAAATATAATGATACATACTTGAACACATAGTCTAATATTTACCTTACAAAAGTTGTTCTGAAACTTTTTTAAGAGACTGCTGTAGAACATAGCCAACATCCTGCTGGAAGAGGTGCAAAATTACAAGAACTTAGAAAAAAATTAAAGTCTCCAATTGGTAAGAAGAAATATGTTTTAAGTATATTTATGGCTTACTTTCTGTAAATTTTATTTTGTTTAGAACTTTAATTTTTGTAAGATAATATGTATTAAAATTGCATCCTATATTAAAAATGATAGCATGGTATTAATATCCAAAGACAATAGAGACAAAACCAAGAGGACTAGTCCATGGTAGGAAGCTTGACACAAATATCTGTGGAATGGAATTAGGGCTAAAAAGGGAGCATTATTGTAGCTATACACACAGAATACACACCCTGCTTTTCTCAAAAAAGAGATTTTGCCCTATCTTCCTCTTCCCTTCATCCATCCCTTTTGAAATGTAAAGACAAGTGAGTAAATGTAAAGATAAGTGAGCTGCCTAGGTTTAATTAGCATTAAGTACTTTGTTCACTACCTCTGCGCGCGCACACACACACACACACACACACACACACACACACACACACACACACACACACACACACACACCCCATAGAAGAAGTCTGGTCAAAAAGAAGATTCATATGGGGAGGAAGGCGGCTCTTCAGTCCATGAGGCTAGAAGCCCCCTTACCCCATGCTTTTCTCCCTTAAGTCTATCTTCTTTTTCTTTCTTTTTCTTTTTTCTTTTTTTTGGTTTTTTGAGCCACACCCGTTTGGTGCTCAGGGGTTACTCCTGGCTAAGCACTCAGAAATCGCCACTGGCTTGGGGGGACCATATGGGATGCTGGGGGATGGAACCGCAGTCCTTGGCTAGCGCTTCCTTGGCTAGCGCTTGCAAGGCAGACACCTTACCTCTAGCGCCACCTCGCCGGTCCCATATCTTCTTTTTCTTAATCTTTGTGTTACCCCTGTTCACCCAGGGGAGGATTACAGTAAATGGAGCCTTTACAACTATGACAATGAGAGTTGGAGATCATCACTCTGGATAAGAATCCAGTGCTACAAAGAAAGACTTCATCGTAAGTTCCACTCCTGGACCTGTGCAGATACTGAGATCTCTAGATACAGAGGTCTGATTTTATCACCCAGGACGAAGCAGAAGTCTTCCAAACACCACGAAAGCACCAAAGGGAGAGTAAATGAACCTGAATAGAGTCTATAGTTAATCCCATGACAATATACTCCAAGGTGGAGAAACCCCGTATCTCTTAGGCCAAGAGACTCCTTTTCGAATGACCCCAATATTTACTGTGCCTGTGCAGGAGAGAAAAAAAGGCAAAAAGCACAAAAAAAATTTTTATATTTTTATTTATTTTTTTTTATTTACCTATCTACTTTTTGTCGATTTCTTTGTTTTGGTGTGGTTATTAAAGTTGTTGTCTCCATTTATATTTATTTTTTTCTTTTCTTTTCTTTCTTTATGTGCTCTGCCATGTTTTTTATCTCAAGACCATGGCTTTTTTGTGGTGCTTATCTTTATTTTTGGAGTGATCACTGGATCTTTTAGTTGACACTTCTTTTTGTACTGTTGGAGTGTTTCACCTTCTTTTTCCCCTTTGTCTCTCAAACCGATGATGAGAGCCTCTAGGATTCAGCCCATCTTCGGCGTATTTGATTTTTTTCCCCCTAGTTTATTACTTTTCTCTTCTTCAAACAAAACTACATAACTTGATCTAGTCCTGCCTCCCAGTTAGAGGGGAAAATAAGGGAGGCACCAAGACCAAACAGGTGTAAGACTACTAAGTAGTATGCTAGGTACAGAAGGGACCACATATTCTAGCAGCCCCAGGAGTGAGGGAGGAGGATATGGGGGGTAGGACAGGAACAGAGGTGTAGGGAGAACAAATCAGTGATGGAAATCCCCCTGATTTTATGTAATATGTACCTAAAATATTGTCAACAATATGTAAGTCACTATGATCAAAATAAAAATTATATTTAAAAAAATCAGGTGCTAAAAGGACATATACACAATGGAATATTATTATGCAGCCATCAGGAGAGATGAATTCATGAAATTTTCCTATACGTGGATGTACATGGAATCTATTATGCTGAGTGATATAAGTCAGAGTGAGAGAGATAGATACGGAATAGTCTCACTCATTTATGTGTTTTAAGAAAAATTAAAGACATTATTGTAATAAAGCTCAGCTACAATAGAGTTAAGGGCTCAAAGGACCGGCTTACAATATGAAGCTCACCACAAAGAGTGGTAAATGCCATTAGGGAAATAACTACACTAACAACTAGCATGACAATGTTAATGAATGAGAGAAGAATGCATGTCTCGAATACAGGCAGGGGTGGGGGAAGAGGTTTGAGGGCACTGGTGGTGGGAAGGTTGCACTGGTGAAGGGGGGGTGTTCTGTTTATGACTGAAACCCAACTACAATTATGCTTGTAATTATGGTTCTTAAATAAATATTTTACAAACAAAAATAAAAGGAAATAAAGTGATATGCATGATACCCTTCAATAACAATATTAAAAACCACAGTGTCTAAAAGACAAAAAAATGAGACAGAGAGAGAAGAAAAATGTCTGCCACATAAGCAGACAGAGGAGAAAGAAGGCAGGTGGGAGGGGGGAGGGAACTGGGGTCATTAGTGGTGGTAAATGTGTACTGGGTATTGTACATTGTATGGCTGAAACTCAATCATGAACAATTTTGTAACTGTATCTCACAGTGGTTCAATTAAAGTGGTTATTAAAAATTTTTAAAAACACAAAAGGCAGACACTCTTCTCTCAATAGTAATATTCTTTTTCTGTTCCATCTATCTACTTAAAAATCAATTACTTTATTTAAATAAAATGGTTGAAAGATTGTTCATAATGCAGTTAACTTTTTTCCTACACATACAAAATTATGACTGAGTTTTAGTGAAGCAATGTACAACACCCTTCCACAGTAGACATTTCCACCATCAATGTTCCCAGTTTCTCTCCTGCCCTCTCCCTTCTGTTTCAGGGGCAGACATTTTTCTTCTCTATCACTTTCCCTGCCCTACCCCTTCTTCAAAACAATGTGGTTTGCAATATTATTACTAAGGGGTATTCATGCATATCATGAAAATTGATTATATGTGGATGAATATGGGGAGTATTATATTGAATGAAATAAGTCAGAGGGAGAGTGATAGACATAGAATTATCGCACCCATTTGTGGTATATAAGAAAAGAGATAGTATGGTAATAATATCCAGTGACAATAGAGAGGACAGCCAAGAGAACCAGTCAACATTTTATTTTTTAAGTGTTAGAACTCATTCACAGAAGTGATGCTTATTAATCTATTTAGTTTTTAATTAAATTAATGTGAAATACAAAGTTAAAAAGTTGCTGATGGTTGAATTTCAAACAATGTACCAACACCCGACTATGTTCATTTTCTGGAACTTTTCTTCCCATTCCCCTATGGCAGACATTATACTCTCTCTCTCTCTCTCCACCTCTTTTGAAACACTGAAGTTTGCAACATCATTACTGAAGGAAAATTATGCATAACACTTTCCCTCCTTTCAGCACACAGTTCATGTTCAGAGTGATCATTTCCAATTATTACTGTCATAGTGGTCTTTTCTATGTAGTAACTGCATAATTTATTCTTTAGTGGCCCAAGATCATGCTCAGTGAAAATATTTCAAATGCTAGTCTATTCATTTTCTTCTGGGGGTCTAAATACAATACTGTTGGCCAGAGCGATAGCACAGTGGGTAGGGTGTTTGCCTTGCTAGCAACTGATCAGGGTTCAATCCACAACATCCCCCACATGCCAGGAGTGATTTCTGAGCACTTAGCCAGGAGTAACCCCTGAGCTCCAGACTGGCCCAAAACAAACAAACAAACAACAACAAAAAAAAAAACAAGTAAAATATTGCAGTGTGTTTGCAAAAAGCAGGAATGCCAGCATGTAAGTATAACTGAATTAAAATGTATTTTTTTCATTTGTTATTTATTAATATTTCCATTTATATGACTAAAGTATCAAGAAAAATGTTAGTAAATACCTTAAGTTGTCTACCCTATTTCTCTTTCCTAGCATAAAAATGTTTTATATATGTCTTTATCTTTAGTGTCACACTGTAGAGAAAGATATTTCAAGGAATAAGAAATTGAGTATCACAATATCATTAGGTAAAAGTCAACAAATCTCCAATGGAAAAATCTCAGTGTTTGTATTTGCTGCAACATATTACCTGAAAATCAGTTACAAACAAACATGTAAAAAAATTAACAATATGTAAGAAACATCTAGTTGGGATAAATTTAAAAGCAATTTAGATTCAAATAAATTTGTCTTAGGGAAGTTATGGTTTTTACTAGATTGCACATTTCTTTAGCCCAAATACATTTTTCTAGACTTTATAATTGGCCTACTAATCCTTCTCAATGCTTTTCTGTTACTTAATTTCTATTCCTGTTATTTATTGCTCCCAATTGTTTTTTAATTTTAAGTTACGTATAGTTGAAGTACAGTTGGTATAGTGCAATCTCACAATTCATGGTCTCAGCCATTACAAAGTGAAAACAAGAGCAAGATCTATCTTCTGATATCCATATTTATTATAGTTTCCAAAATCTGGTATATAATTTCTATAACCAACTTTTACTCAAAACATTAAATAGATTATTTGACCTGTGTCCCCAAACCTATTTGTTTTTTTCCACTATAAATTTCTCTTAAGAATTTTGATGTATTGTCCAATCATTTGGCCTAATATTAGTTTTTAAATGCAACAAAATGTTCAAAAACTGTAAAAACTTACATGAAATAAGGAGTCATCCCAATGCTGATATGCTGTAAATGCAGCCATTTTTTCTTTCATCAGCTATAAACTATGTATATTACTGGATATTATTGGCTTTTTCTTAGACTTCAGAATATTTTTTTATTATTCTATACTATTGATGGCTATTTGATTTATAATTACATGATTTTTAAATGTGGCATCAAATACTGAGTTCAATTTCTTCTTCAACTATCTGTGATGTGGAATCACACTGTTTATAAGCTTACCCACCAACAAAAATATCATGTTTTTAGTTTAGCATACACATTACTATGGCAGTTATGTCATTTAGTGTACACTTGGCAATTTCTTTGCCAAGATAATCTCCCACAAATGCTATACTTATGTAAGATAATTGTGTTGAAAAATATCCATTAGAAAATTATAGGGTGTCAGTTTGTGTATAACTTCTTATTTGGATATTTTCTTTTGGCCAAAATCATAAAGCGTCTCATTATAGTGTATACTAAAACTTAGCTGATTTATAAAAAGCCTTTGAAATACTATTTTATGATTTGGCAATGCTGAAATTATGTTATTTATAACAAGTGCTAAATAATTTGGTATTAGACAATATGCATTATTTACATTAAAATGTTTTTAAATCCATTCTTATGTTTATAGTGACTATTGCAGCAGAATTCTTGAAAGAACTTGAAAAAAGAAGAAAAATGGGCATACGTAAAAATGAAAATCTTGGTAAGAAAAAGGACTTTCTAAAACCTATAATTTGTCTTCTATTGAGTTGAATTAAATATAGTTCTTTAATTATAACAGATTTATTATGAGCAAATTTCTTCAGAATTTCTTACTATAATTAGTTGAAATTTTATATTTACTAGAAATAAAAGCAATCTTGATATTAACTATAGTACTTACTCTCTAATAAAGTAGCACATAAAATTTAGTACTATTCTTATCAAGGAAAGTTTGAGGAGAATATACACTCATCCTTGGTGCAAAGAGAAGTCTAGCTATGCACTTATTTTGTAGAATTTATACAAACAATTTAAATATGACTGAATCCTCAAATATTAGTGGCAATATAATGTCACTGGTATTTTATATGGAGACAAAATCTTTGAAACTTTCTGATGGTATGCTTCATTTCATATGTTCATACATTTATTTCTAAAAATGTATAATAAATAAAATTAAAATATTTCTAAAAATACATAACTAATGAAAAGAAAGTGGAATAAAATGAAATTATTGACCTGAGCAGATTAGTTGTTTTAGTTTTATTGTAATACATTTGATATATTTTAATAACCCATTTTTCTATGTGTAATTTTCAGAGTATTTTTCTTTATTTTTAATCTTTTTTCTTTATTTTGTATATTTTCAAGATCTTAGTGAATTCTTAAAATCCCAGATAGAATAATGAAGTGCAATATTTTAAGTATGTCTTTTAATAAATTATCAGTCTATTTTATTCACATTAATTTATAGTAAAATTCTCTAAATAAAATCTTAGGCAGAAACTACTAAGAGTAAATTAGACTATAGAGGCATTAAGATATGGGTGCTATCTGACCCATCAATGCTGCTGCCATGAACCATTCTGCCCAGAAGAGCTCCTGACACTATATCAACAAAGGTGAGCTGACACTACCCATGAAGAACTGAGCCTGATACCCACTGTGCACATTTAGACAAGGGTGGCATCTTGACCCAACACTGCTGTTGCCAGAAGCCACCTGGTTCAGAAGAGCTCCCTGACAGTATAGTAGGGGGCTGACCCAGTCCACAAAAGGTGGATCCAGAAGAGCCAGGCTGTTCAGTTTTACTTCGTGGCCATGCATATATCCTAGTCAATGAACTCAAACAACACGTAGAAAACACCACACTACAAGATGACAATGGGGACACATTGCAGGCCTACTCCATACATAGAGAATGAAGATGGCAGTTCTGCTGACCTGAAAATTATGGGCCACCTATTTAGTCTCTCAGATAAAGAGTTTATAGAAGAAATATGGAGGATCCTCATAGAACTCAAATAAAGCATGGATCATGCTGAATGAACCACAAATAAGAATCAAGATGATATGAAAATAAAAATAAGAAACCTCCAAACTGAAATAACAGAACTGAAAAATTTGGTAACTGAAAAATTTAGTAGAAGAAATGAACACCTCACTGGAAAGCCTCTCCCAACAGAGTAACAGTGGTTGAGGACAAAATCAGTGACCTGAAAGATGAGATGCATAACAACTCTATACAACAAAAGAGATGGGAAAAGAGCCCTAAAACATATCAGAAAATGGAAAAAAAATTCTCAAAGAATGGAACAGTTGAAAATAGAAGTCTTCAATAAACCCAACAGAAACAACATAAGAATCACTGGAGTCCCAGACACCCAGGAAGAATCAATAGCCATGGACATCAATGAAGAGAAACCCCCAGAGTTAAAGACTTCATGCAACCAAATACTGCATGCCCCAAGAGTACCAGCTAAAAGAGACCTGAAGAAGTGCACCCCAAGTGTGCTAGTCACAATGATGAGTCTGACAGATAGGGATATAATACTGAAAGCAGCAAGACCAAAAATGGAAATTACATTCAAAGGAGCGTCCTTAAGATTTACAGCAGACCTGTCACAAGAAACCATCAAGGCCAGAAGGTAGAGTTGGGATATAGAGACAAAACTCAACTAAATGAATGCTTCACCTAGAATACTGCACCCAGATAGGCTCACATGCAGGTTTGAAAGAAACAGACATAGGTTATGAACAAACAAAAACTCAGAAACTGTAGAGATTCAAAAATAACTTCAAAAGACAAAGTGAAAGGTCTACTTTAAGTCAAGACAGACCAAGAGACACACCAAGTAGATTTCATTCCAGAGATGCAAGGATGGTTTAACATATACAAATCAATCAACATAATACATCATATCAACAAAAGAAAAAAAGAAAAACCAGATGATCATATCAAAGATGCAGAGAAAGCATTTAATAAGATTTAACTCTCATTCATGATAAAAAAAAAATGATCAACAATACGAGGATGGAAGGAACTTATCTCAATATAATCAAGGCCATTTACCATAATCCCATAGCAAATATTATACTCAATGGAGATGGGAACAAAAGCCTTTCCTCCAAAATCTGGTACAAGACACGACTGCCTCCTCTCACCATACCTATTTAACATAGTACTGAATTTACTTGCCATAGCAATTAGGCAAGAAAAAGATATCAAGGGCATTCAGATAGGAAAGGAAGAAGTCAAGTTCTCACTGTTTACAGATTACATACTACTATTTTTAGAAAACCCTAAAGACTCTACAAAAAGCTTCTAAAAACAATAGATTTGTGTAGCAAAGTGGCAAGCTACAAGATAAACATGCAAAAATCAGTGACTTTCTTATACACAATTAATAAGGAAGAAATGGACATTAAAAATCCCATTCACATTAGTGCCACACAAAGTCAAATACCTTGAAATGAACTTAACTAAAGAGGTGAGGGACCTATACAAAAAAACTACAAAACACTGCTTCAAGTTATAAAGAGGACACAATAAAATGGAGACAAAAAACTGTTCATGGACTGGGAAGAGTAACTTCATTAAAATGGCAATACTCCCCAAAGCATTGTACAGATTTAATGCAATTCCTCTAAGGATACCCATAACATTCTTCAGAGAAGTGGATCAAACACACTTGAAATTTATTTGGAACAATAAATGCTCATGAATAGCTAAAGTATCACTTAGGAAAAAGAAGGTTGGAAGCATCACTTTCCCCAACTTTAAATTGTGTTAGAAAGGGGCTGGAGAGATCGCACAACACTAAGGTGTTTTCCTTGCATGCAGTCAACACAGGATGAACCCCAGTTTGAATTCTGGCATCCCATATGGTCCCCCAAGCCTGCCAGGAGTGATTTCTGAGCAGAGAGCCAGGAGTAATCCCTGAGCACCATAAGATATGATCCAAAAACAAAAAAAAATTGTTTTAGAAAGCAATGGTCATTAAAACAGCATGATTTTGGAATAAAGACAGACCTCATCAATGGAATATACTTGAATATTTAGAGAATATTCCCCAGACATACAATCAATCAATCTTTGATAAAGGGACAAGAAATGTAAAATGGAGCAAGGAAAGCCTCTTCAACAAGTGTTGTTGAGACAACTGGTCTGCCACATGCAAAAAGTGAACCTCCATCTAACAACATGCACAAAGGTCAGGTCAAAATGGATTAAAGACCTTGATATCAGACTCAGAACAATAAGATATATAGGAGAATACATAGGAAAAACACTCCATGACACAGAGACTAAAGGCACTTTAAGGAGGAAACAGCACTTTCCAAACAAGTGGAAGTGGAGATAAACAGATGGAACTATATTAAGCAGAGAAGCTTCTGCACCTCAAAGGAAATAGTGATGAGGATACAAAGGCCACCCACAGGATGGTATTCACCCAATACCTATCAGATAAGTCAAATAGATATGGATTAAGGATATGGATATCAGACCTGAAATCATAAGGTACATAAAGGAGAAAATAGGAAGAACTTGTTATGATATTGAAGTTAAGAAAGGCATCTTTAAGGATGAAACACCACTGATCAAGCAAGTGGAAGCAAAGATAAACAAAAGGGACTACATTAAAATAAGAAACTTCTGAACCTCAAAAGAAATAATGAACAGGATATAAAGACTTCACAAAGAATGTAAGAGATTATTTACTCAACATCATCTGCCAAGGGTCATGATCCACACTATACAAGGTATTGGTAGAATTTAACAAGAAAGAAGCATATAGCTTTATTAAAAATGGGAAGAAATGAGCAGAAACTTCCTCAAAGAAGAAATACAAATAGCCAAAAGGTATATAAAAAAATGCTCAACATCACTAATCATCAGGGAGATGCAAAATAAAAACATCAATGAGGGCCAGAGATAGCACAGTGGCCAAATGGGGACAGACCTGGGTTTGATTCCCAGCATCCAGTATAATATCCCCCAAGCATGCCAGGTACTATTTCTGAGCACAGAGCCAGAAGTAACTCTTGAGTGCCACCTGGTGGGGCCCAAAAATAATAACAAAAATAATCAATGAGATATCATATCACACCATAGAGACTGGAACCAATCACAAAAAAACAAACAAAAAATAAATAAACCCCAAGAACAACCAAGGCTGGTGTGTTAAAGGAAAGGACTCTTTCTCTAGAAATGTCGACTGTTTTAGTTTTTTTTTTGTTTTTTTTTTTTTTTTTTTTTGGTAAACAAGATGGACATTCCTCAAAAACTAGAAATTCAGCTTCCATTTAACCCAGCAATATCAGTCCTGAGACTATACCTAATGGGTCCCAAGAACACAATGCAGAAAAGGCACTTCTATGTTCATTGCAACAATATTCACAATAGTTAGAATCTGGAAACAATCCAAGTGTCTGAGAACTGATGAGTGTATAAGGAAACTATCAGTGGAATACTATGTGGCCATTAGGGGGAAATATGAAGTCATGAAATTTGCTTATGCATGGATAGACATGGAGACTTTTTTACTGAGTGAAATGAATCAGTGGAACAGACAGAATGATCACAGTCATTTATAGGTTGTAAAAAAATTGTATGAGAATAATACCTAAGGGCAATAGAAATAAAGGCCAATGGCAAGTAGCTTGCCATAAACAGCACATGTATACACTTGTAAGTTTTATCAATAAGATAACCTCTGACAAATATTATATTTATGTCAGAGTATTGTATTTGAAAATTATGACTGATGGTTTGTGATAAACTAACACTTGATATACTTGATATTCTTGTTCAAAATCACAAAGCATCTTTTAGTTTTGGTGTGATAAGACTTAATTGCTAAAAGCCCTTGAAATACTAATGTTTATGATCGACAGAACAGGCATTAAGTTATCTATTATCTATAAACACAAATGCTAATTCATTGAGTACCAGACAAAAATATAGTGATACATTACAAATGATTAAAATCTATTTTAATTATACTTGACAGAACTTGAACAAAAGAAAAGGTTGAGCAAAAGTAAGAAACGTAGGACACCAATTAATGAAAATTTTGGTAAGACTAAGAACTTTCAATCTTATCCTAATAATTTATCTTCTGTAAAATTTATTTAAAATAGATCTTAATTATAACAGTACCTTGAGAACTTGTTTGGAGGTTCTAGCTGAGGAGCACAGAACATGTCAATCTCTATTCGAGGAGGAAAGTACATGGAGCTGTGAGGGAGGAAGGAGACACCGCCTAGCCAGCCAGATCAACTGAATCAACCCTGGCTGATCAATGGGGTGACAGATATTGCAGTTAGATCGCCCTCACATGGCTAAAGTAGTATCAAAATCTTTGAGCCAAGCAAGTTCTTTTCTTTTACTCGAACAAATGTGTGTACTAAAATGAGCCATTTTTACATTATTTAATTTTACTATTTACATTCAATTGTATTTTCTTCAAAGTTGATTATTTTCAGTTTATGTGCCTTTTTAAAATCTCAGATGCAGTAATAAAATACAATCTTATAGGCCTCCTAAATTATAAATAATTTTTAAAAAGGAATTAAACTTGGTCAATTCAGGTCTTCTTATTCATAATTATTTACAATGAAATTCTCTAAAATTTGAGCTAGAAGTAAAGAAAATTAATTAAAGATTATAGAACAAATGTAGAAATCAATATTTTTTTCATGTTATATGAAAATCTTTTAATGATCAAAACTTAGAATGAAATAAAATTAAATTAGAAAAAAGAAAGGGAAAGAGGATAAGTGTTTATCAAACATGGGGTGCTAAGCAGGTGGTCACCCAAACTGAGTTAGAAAGATTAAATTTTAAGTTTTATACATGAATCAAGTTTCATGAATCAAGTTTAATACATGAATGTTTGTGAGTAATGTGTTTACAAAGTGCATTTGTGAAGTTTTTCTTTCTACCTTTTTCATTAGTTATGAATATGCATATAAAAGCAGAGGTATTTCACCTAAAGATGATCTCTTAGTAGACATTTTATAATCTTTAAATGACTTGTTTACCTTTTAATAACCAAGTAACATAAAATTAAAACTATTCTCATCTAGGATAGCCTTCAGAGAATGTACATTCATTTTTGGACAAGGAAAAGTATGGCTATGAACTTATTTTGTAGAATTTATGCAAAAAAATTAAATATGGTCATATTTAATAGACTTACTATATTAAACTTACTGCATCACAATGTAAACAAACTATCCAATTAATGCAAAATACTCCTAGTATGCTTTTAATTTTATTATTTATGAATGCTTTGAACATTCAGAATATTATGTAGTTAGTGTAAAGTAAATATTAAAAGACAAGACTTTTGAATGCTTATCATTGAAATCAATTTTCCCCTATTTCATTGTATTTTTATTGTCTCCATGAATTTTACATTTTTGTAATTCTATAAATTGTTTCTTCTAGTTCTTCCATTTCTATCTCTTAAGCAAAGGACGAAAGTATGTCACTTAATGTGCTGCAGTTCCATAGCAGTAGTTCTGCCTATCAGGATGTCTTTAGTTTTTGTAATGATGCCCATTCAATTAATCTCCACTTTCCTTTTATTTATTTACTTATTTATTTATTTATTTATTTGTTAATTTATTTATTTGGCTTTGAGGCCAAATCAATGCTCAGGATTACTCCTGGTTGCAGGCTCGGGAGACCATTTGGGATACCGAACTTGGGTCAACTGCACGCAAGGACTACCCATTGGGCTATCGCTCCACTTGTCTTTACATCGCTTTGTGGCATATTGTTCTGCCATGTTTATAGTTCAAACTCTATATTCATGGGCTCAGCCATTATCTAAAGCAGGTTTTCTAATAGAATTTCAAGGTCATGAAAGTTTCTAACTTTAGCTACAGGTTAGTTTTTTGCTTTGGGGCCACACCAGGCCATTCTTGGGATTACTTCTGACTCTGCATTCAGGAATTACTACACAAAGAGCATCAGGGGATGATATGTGATGCTGGGGGTTGAACCCAGGTCAGTAACATGCAAAGCAATATCCTATCTGCAGCATCCTAACTGAGTATTTCATTCCATTCTGTAAAAGAATATCTTTTTCCTATGAAATGTTACAAAGCGAGTGATCCAAAATAACCAATTTATTTAATTTCTTTTTCATTATGACATTCTATGTATTTCCCTTTTTTTCTGTCAATTGGCCTAGAGAGTAGTTTATAAATGTGGGCAGAAATTTAAATAATATACTGAGAAAAATTATGTGACACCAATTTATAAATTACAAATGATCCACTTTCTTCATTCATTAAATAGTTTTATATGCTAAAATACAAAAGAGGCACTTTTTCTCATACAAAAGAGGCACTTTTTCTCAGCGTAGAAATTACATATTTTTCATAAACAATGCCTACTTTATTTAAAAGTACAATCTTCTCTCCCACAAGAAATAAAGTACACTTGAAAAAAACTGACACATAAAGAATTTCTGATTCACATAAACATCCAGTGGTCAGTGATGAATATAGATTGCAATTGGCCTATGGGAAAATGTTACTACCCATCTCCCAGGTATATCACAATCACATGAATGTATTCTGATATACACAAGAAGTTTTTATTATTAAGGTAAACCTCTAAATGATTTATATTTGGAAACGTTTTCACAGTATCTTGGAAAAGCTCTAGTTTAGACATTTTATTGGAGGGAGGTGCCACGTCTGGCAGTGCTCAGGGGTTACTCCTCTTGCTGTACTCTGAGATAATTTTGTTTGTTTGTTTGTTTTTGGGTCACACCGGCAGCGCTCAGGGCTTACTCATGACTCTATGCTCAGAAATCGCTCCTGGCCGGCACGGGGGACCATTGGGATGCCAGGGTTCGAACCACCTTCTATTCTGGGTTGACTGCTTGCAAGGCAAATGCCCTACCTCTGTGCCATATATCTGCTCCCCTCCCTCCGAGATAATTTTTAATGATGTCAGGGAAACAACTTTTCTGGTATCAAACCCACGTTTAAAGCATTCTAGGGAGTTACTCTACAAGCTGTACTGTCACTCCAGCCCCTAACTTAGGCATTATGAAGAGTCTTCCTTAACCGTAAGTTGATTTTCATTACCTGGATATATTATCTCTGTCAAATCACTAAACATCGCTAACCTTTAATGATATGAGCCTTTTTGATCGTCAATACTATTCAATTTCTGATATTATTTCTTAAGTAAATAGGTGTCATTATACTATTCCTCTATTACCAAAAAAATCCAACAAGACATAGACTCAAACACACCTGCTAATATTTATTTTACTGAAGTTATTTTGAAACTTTTAAGAGACTGCTGTAGAACAAAATATATATCCTGCTGAAAGAGGTGCAAGGAATCAAGAAATTAGAACACCACCAAATATTCTTCCTGGTAAGAAAAAATATAATTAAGTCTATTCTTGGTATAATTTGTTTATGTTTAGTTCTTTAATTTGGGGGAATGATGATAAAATAGCTTCATACATTCCATTCTGTAATGATTTCATCCGTTAAACGGTTCCCATTGCAAAATAACTATATGCTTTAAGTGTAGAGCTCATTTACAAAAGTGATGCATATAAATATATTTTCTTTTTTTAAAAAAATCTGGTTTTGTTTGTTTGTTTTTTGCATTTTCCAGATATTTTTTATTTTGGGGGGGGGCACTCTCGGCAGTGCTCAGGGGTTATTCCTGGCTGTCTGCTCAGAAATAGCTCCTGGCAGGCACGGGGGACCATATGGGACACCAGGATTCGAACTAACCACCTTTGGTCTGGATCGACTGCTTGCAAGGCAAACGCTGCTGTGCTATCTCTCCGGGCCCTATAAATCTATTTTCTAATAACTCTAGATCATGCTCAGTGAAAATATTTCAGGATCTGTTCTACTCATTTTATTTTGGAAACTAAATATGATACTGCTGTGTTTTCAATTGCAGGGATGTCAGTATACACATGGGAATAACATAAAAATTATAAGATAGTCATTTCATTTATTAATCACTTAGATCCTTTTCATAGGGTTAAAATATAAATTAGGTTATAATAACAGGCAACATTTTATATGGTTAAGAATTAATATTACTTCCTCATTGTCCTGGCATAAAAATGTTCTATACACTGCTGTCACACCAGTGAAGGTTGGAACTTACAGAGAAAGAAAGAAGAGAGAATCCTATTTAATATACAGTCATAGAAATGTGTGTGCAGACCTTAGTCTGAATCCTCAGAGAAACAATAATAGATGCTTACACTGAAGGGAAGGAGACTTCATAGAATAGAAACTTGTAGATCATAATAACTGAATATAAATCATACAGATATAAACACCCAAAGGAAAATCTCACTGTTTAAGTTTGCTACTATATATCATCTGAATATTCATTTAGAAAAGATGTAAAAAGATAAATTTGAACAATACATTGGGAGCATTAAGAAGTGATTTAAAAACAATTTAAATTCAGAATTATATGTAGATTGGGAAACTAGTATATTTTACTACACTGTAAATTTCTCTTGCCCATACCTATATTTTTATCCTTCATACATTATGTTAATTCCTCCTTTTGCTTTCTTTTTATTTAAGCATATCTTCACTCTTGTTATTTAATGTGCCCTGTCATTTTTGAGATTGAAGTTGATGTATAGTTGATCTGCAGTGGTCCCAGTACAGATTTTTCAGAGTTACTCATTGTCTCAGCCATTGCAAAATGAGAAGAAAAAAAACTAGAAAGACCTGATATATAAAGCCTATAACCAGTTTTACTCAAAACATTAAGTACACTATTTGACCCATGTCCCCAACCCTAATTGTCCCTCTTCAATATGGATTCTTTTAAGAATTTTCATGTATTATTCTCTTATTTGATCTAGTTGCTGATTTGTAAATGCATTAAAACCATAAAAATTTAAATGAAATGTGTCATCTTGATTCTGATATGCTGTAGATGTACCAATTTTACTCTCTCCTGCCATAAGATATGTATATTACTGAGAACAATTGGCTTTATTTCTTAGGTCACAGAAAATTTTCTTAGTATTTTATATTGTTGATGGCTCTTTAATTTATACTTAAATTATTTTAATTTTTAATTTTAATATTTAAAAATTGAGTCAAACAATTTCTTGTTCAACGTGCTATGATGTGGAATCACTGTCCATAAGTTGACCCACAAACAAAATAAATCAGCATTTGTATCTTGCAATTGTATATTGTCAATTGTTTGTTGAAACAATTTCATTATTAAGATAACCTCCACAAACATTGTAATTTTGTGAGAGCCTGGTGTTGAAGAACATCAGTTAGAAAGATATGAGTTTTGATTTGTGAAAACCAATACTTGATATTCTTGTTCAAAATCACAAAGCACCTTTTAGATTTGGTATAATAAGACTTAACTGATTCCTAAAAACCCTTAAAATACTAATGTTTTATAATTGAAAAAACTGGTACTTATGCTCTATAATAAAAATACTAATTCATTTAGTAATAGGCAAACAACAAATGTAATTGTTAAATTACAAATTATTGATATCTATGTTGTTTTACTTAACATATTTGGAAAAAGGGAAAGTTTGAGCATAAGTAAGACACATAGAACACCTACTTATGAAAATCTTGGTAAGATTACAAATTTTCAACTTATTCTTATAATTTGTCTTCTACAGAATTTAATTTAAATATATTAATTATAACAGTATTTAGGTTACTATGATCAAAGTGATCATGAATTGCTTATAATTACTCTCAAATTTACTATAAATAAAAACAATCTTGATATCAAAGACAACAAATGTAATTGTTAAATTACAAATTATTGAAATCTATGTTGCTTGTACTTGACAGAACTTGGAAAAAAGAAAAGTTTGATCATAAGTAAGAAAGATAGAACACCAATTTATGAAAATCTTGGTAAGACTATACATTTTCAACTTATTCTTGTAATTTGTCTTCTATAGAATTTAATTTAAAATATTTTAATTATAACAGTACTTATGTTATTTATGAATTGTTTATTATAATATTGTCAAATTACTATAAACAAAAACAATCTTGATATCAAAGACTAAATATTTAATAAAGTCACAAAAATTAATGCTATTCTGATATAGGATAATCTGCAGAGAATTTATACTCATTTTTTGTGCTAGAAAAAGTATGGCTATAAATTTGTTTTGAATTGATAGAAAAAGAATTTAAATGTGGTCACTATTGTCACTGAAACTTCAGGTGGAGTAATATTTGTGAAACTTTCTGAATGTGTGCCTTGTTTCATTTGTTCATACTTTCCCCCTAAATTTAATTAAGTAAAAGAAAAAATTTCTGAAAAGCATGACTGAGAAAAACATGGTGCTAGCAAATAAAATCTTTGGTCAAGGCAAGCTTTTTGTTTTTGTTTTACTCAAACAAATATATTGTACCCTGATGAGTCATTTTTATGCCTTAATTTTCAGAGTGCTTTTGTTTACTTTCAATTAAATTTCCTTCAAAGTTGTTTATTTGCAGGTTTCATGTAAAATTTTAAAACCTCAGATACAGCAATGAAGTATTACATTTAGAGGCCTAGTAAATTTTAAATATCATGCCTTTTAAAAAAATTAAATTCAGTCAATACATGTCTTTATTCACAGTAATTTACAAATAAATTCACTAAAATCTGAACTAGAAGATAGAAAATAAATTATATCATAAGAGCTGGATCTTTTAGTCCTCATCTTTATTGTCTTTGGGTATTATTACAATAATGTCTTTCATTTTTCTTAAAACCCATAAATGAGTGAGACTATTCTATGTCTATCTTTCTCCTTCTGACTTATTTCACTCAGCATAATAGTTTCCATGTCTTTTCATGTATAGAAAAATTTTATGACTTCATTGCTTCTGACAGCTGCATAGTATTCCATTGTGTAGATGAGCCACAGCTTTTTTAGCTACTCATCTGTTGTCCAGCATCTGGGTTGTTTCCAGATTCTGGCTATTGTAAATAGCACTGCAATGAATATAGGTGTGCAGAAGGCATATTTGTATTGTGTTTTTGTGTTCCTAGGGTATATCCCTAGGAGTGGTATAGCTGGATCATATGGGACCTCAATTTATAGTTTTTGAGAAATCTCCATATTGTTTTCCATAAAGGCTGGATTAAAATGACATTTCCACCAGCAGTGAATGAGAGTTCCTTTCTTCCCACCTCCCCACCAGCACTACTTGTTCTCATTCTTTGTGATGTGTGCAAACCTCTGTGGCCTAAGATGGTACTTCATAGTTGTTTTGATTTGCATCTCCTTGATGATGAGTGATATAGAGCATTTTTTTCATGTATCTTTTGGCCATTTGTATTTCTTCTTTGACAAAGTGTCCGTTCATTTCTTCTCCCCATTTTTTGATGGGATTAGATTTTTTTTTTCTTGTAAAGTTCTGTCAGTGCCTTGTATATTTTGGATATTAGCCCCTTATCTGATGGGTATTGGGTGAATAGTTTCTCTTTATTCAGTGGGTGACTCTTGTACCCTAGGCATTATTTCCTTTGAGGTGCAGAAGCTTCTCAGCTTAATATATTCCCATCTGTTTTTCTCTGCTTCCACTTGTTTAAAAAATGTTATTTCATTCTTGAAGATGCCTTTAGTCTCAATGTCAGGGAGTGTTTTACTTACGTGTTGTTCTATATACCTTATGGTTTCAGGTCTGATATCAAGTTCTTTAATCCATTTGGATTTTACCTTCGTACATGGTGTTAGCTGGGGGGGGGTCTGAATTTGCTTTTTAGCAATTTGCTAACCAGTTGTGCTAACACCACTTTTTGAAGAGGCTTTCCTTGCTCCATTTTGTATTTCTTACCCCTTTATCAAATATTAAATGATTGTATGTCTGAGGAACATTCACAGAGTGCATTAGTAAAGTTTTTCTTTCTTTATCTATGAATGTATATCTCAAACAGAGATATCCCAAACTAAAGATTATGTCTTAGTAAATAATTCATAAAATGTTCTTAAGTGAAATTTTTACTTTTTGATCACCAAGATAAAACTTATAATACAGCAATATAAACTATCCGGTTGACATAGATCTTCCTTTAGTATGCTTTGTAATTTTACTCCATGAAATCTTTAGAAAATTTATAAAAGCTCTGTGTTGAGTTACTGATCCTACCCGAATCAATAATTGTGCCCTACTCTAGGTTGTGACTTGCTAATAATATATTGGATTTTTTTCTTACTTGGTATTCTGCTTTCACCTTAGGGTGGTACCTGATTCTTGTCTATAAAAGCAAGGGTCAGTGAAAGGATAGGGCTTTGACTGGGGCTTATTCTGGGGCTTTTTGCTTCAGCCTTCTCCATTGAATAAAGCTGAGATCTCCTGAAGCCTGACTGCCTGTGAGTTTTCTACCTGCCACTTTCACTTCAGAACCACTGGCTGAACAGGGTGGCAAACATGTGGTCTGAGCTGGAGGAGAAAGACCTCATCTTCCATCCCACCATCATCCAACCCCATCAAGGGCTGATCTGCAGCATACCGGTGCCCTAATGTGGACTTGAACTCTGGACCAAGACAGCATGGTGAGATTCTTGTTCTTATGTTTGATTTTGGCTCTTTTCAGCTGGAGTGAGCCCAAAATCTGGGTATGTGGAGCCACTTTTAAAAATAGCCATGAACCCTTCTAGGGGCAGAAGGCCAGTGATGGAGGGGAGGTGAAAGTTTGTATCACTCCCATCTGAGGCCCAGGACTGAGACTTTGCTACAAAAAAAATTTTTTCCCCAAAAACCTTGGCCTACTCAGAGATTGATGGAGAGCCCTAATTGGAAAAGGACCAGGAAGAAAAAGTTCCTATAAATGGACTGATATCCTGAGTATGACCTTCAGCCCGAATATGGATTTTTGACTTTTGAAATTTCGGACTCTCAGCTTGGACCACTTTGATGGAGAAACTGCAGCCGAAAAGCTTGTGGTGACAGCAGCTGCAGCGGCAGCCAGCATCACTCTCAGCAAAAAAGCACCCGGCTGCTCCCTCCTCCTGGTGTTGGGCTGTTTTGCTCTGGCCCTGTCTCCAGGTGGGGCAGAAGAGAAACTTAGCGCCCTTAGAGGCTGTAGCTGCGGAGTAGAACTGAATGGGGCAAGAAGCTCACAAGCAGACCAGAGACTACGGGTGTGTAGTGGCTCCCAACTGGGCCTGCCTGTGCACGTTTCTCCATCCTGGGGTTCTACAGGGTCTGGGACTCCATGAAAGTGAAGCCACGTAGTGAGCAGCCTGGAAGAAGCCCAGTGTTTGGACAATTGGTTTTAGGTGATGGAATAAAATGGAAAGTCCACAGACTTTTCACGTTTGGACAATTTGAAGGTGGTATAAAAATTTAAAATAAGGGAGATAACAGTGAATCCCAGCTGAAAAATCTGATTTGGAACTGCTTTCATCTAACTTTGATCTAAGTTATTTTCTTGCTGATTTAAATGTGCTTTATAGTTTTCCATAGTTAATGTTTCCAATTGCATAATGTTTTACTGTGTATTTTAATGTAGTAGCCTGTTTTTAAAATGTATGTTCAGTATAAATGATCTTGTACTTGTGTTTAGGGAAAGGTTAATAGGAACAAGAAAGTTCCAGGAAAAGAAAAAATGCTTGGCTAAATAGCATTAAGAAGGATAGGAACAAGAAAGTTGCAGTAAAAAATTCTTGGTTAAATAGCATTAAGAAAAGTAGGAAAAAAGAAGTTCCAGGATAATACTTGGTAAATAAGCATTAAGAAAATTTTAAGTTACAGGTATATTTTTCAAAAAAGTTATATTTATGGAAAGGGCTGATACGTTAATTTTTTCACTTTAAACTTTGTTGCAATGGGAATATTAAGTCCCGCCTTTGGCTAAAGGCAGAGTCAGGAATACAAAAGCTTACTACCCTTCATTTATATTCAGGGAGGGGGAAATGTTGGGTTACTGATCCTACCCTAATCAATAATTGTGCCCTACCCTAGGGTGTGACCTGGTAATAGAATATTGGATTTTTCTTACTTATTTTTCCATTTCCTTATAAATTTTTCAATTTATTTATTTTTAAATTTTTTTAAATTTAACTGTAACCATCTTTTGGTGGGTTTTTTTGTGTTTTTTTTAGGGGGAGGGGGCACACCCGGTGATGCTCAGAGGTTACTCCTGGCTATGTGCTCAGAAATTGCTTGTGTCTTGGGGGGCTATCTGGAAAGCTGGGAGATTGAACCATGGTCTGTTCTAGGCTAAAGCAGGCAAGGCAGACGCCTTACCATTTGCACCACTGCTCCAGCCCCTATGTATTTCCTTTATGAAGTTTTCATGGTACAGGTCTATCACCTCTTTGGTTAAGTTCACTCCTAGATACTTGATGGCTTTTGACACTATTTTAAATAGGGTAGACTCTTAGATCTTTTCTCCTCTGGGTCATTATTTGTATACAGGAATGCAATTGTCTTTTGTCATTCACTGTGTAGTCGACTACTTTGCTGTTGTGGTTTATGGATACTAGGACAGTTTTTGTGGGTTCTTTAGGGTCTTAAAAATGTATTATAGGTCCCACTAGCTAGGAGCAATGTTTGAGCGCATAGCCAGAAGTAACTCCTGAGTGTCACCAGGTGTAGCCCCCCACCAAAATAAATATGTTTTATTATGTCATCCTAAAAATAGAGATAGTGTTTTTATTTTCCAAATTGTATCCCTTTAATTTCCTTCTTTTGCCTGATAGTTATTTCTTGAATTTCTAGGAGGGAGATGTGGGGCTTTAGTGGTGGGAATGTTGCACTGATGAAGGGAGGTGTGGGAATGTTGCACTGATGAAGGGGGGGTGTTCTTTTTATGACTAACCCAACTACAATCATGTTTGTAATAATGGTGGTTAAATAAAGATATTAATAAAAAAAAGTGAAGATAATAAACATCCTTACCTTGTGTCAAATCTCAGTGGGAATGCTTTTAGTTTTCACCATAAAGAATAATGTTGCCTATCGGTTTTTTATATATAGCTGTTACTATCATGAGGAAGGTTTCTTATACACTTATTTTGCTAAGCTTTTAATCAAAATGGGTGTTGGATCTTGTCAAATGCTTTCTCTGTATAGATTAATATGGTCATATGATTTTATTTCTTTTTACTGATATAGTGTATGATGTTGATTGATTTGTTTGTATTGAACCATCCTAGCATTCTTGAGATGGCCCCCACTTGATTATGTTGTGTGTGTGTGTGTATATATATATATATATATATATATATATATATATATATTTAATATGATGTTGAATTCAGTTTGCTAAGATTTATTGAGGACTTTTACATCAATGTTCATCAGTAAAATTAGTCTAGTTTTTTTTTGGAAATATTTCTGTAAGCTTTGGGAATGAGCATAATGTTAGCTTTATAGAAGGTAGTATTGAAGTATCCATCTTTTCAATATCTTGGAAGAATTTAAGGATTAATAGCAGTAATTCTTCCTTGAATATTTTATGAATCTCATCAGTAAAACCATCTTGTCCTGGACTTTCATTCTTGGGGCTATTTTTAATTACTGTTTCAATTTCCTTGCTTGTGATTGGCCTGTTTAGGCTATTTTCTCCGCATTTCGTTTTTGGAGATTATATGTTTCCAGAAATCCATCCATTGTTGAATTACTCGTTACTTTCTTATCCTTTCCCTCACCTTCCTCATTACTTCCAAATTAAACCTGATCTTTTACTTTAAAAAATCAATTCAAAGAGATAGATTCATGCCCATGTTTCTTATGGCATTATTTAAAATAGTAAAGAGCTGTAAATAGCATAGATATCTGTAGATTTATGACTCAATAAAAATAATGTGGTAGGTCTGTACATAGAGTAATGAAATTTTGCTTTCCAACAACATGGAAGGGCCTAAATGATCTTGTATTTGTTGAAATAATACAGATTAATAAAGACAATTAATACATGATTCTATTCATGTACTATGCAGAGGTAAACTAAATAAGAGACATATTGAAACTTTTAGACAATAAAACTACTTAATGCTTACCAGAAAGGCAAGGCATGGATTGTAAATTGAAATAAAATAGATATAAAGTGAAGCACAGACTGGACTTTCAGTGGTGAATTTAATCTAGTATATATCATCCACTAAAATTAAAATAGATGGCTTTG
Organism: Suncus etruscus; assembly: GCF_024139225.1. Classification (NCBI taxonomy): domain Eukaryota; kingdom Metazoa; phylum Chordata; class Mammalia; order Eulipotyphla; family Soricidae; genus Suncus; species Suncus etruscus. The sequence goes on from NC_064854.1 coordinate 35,990,127, forward strand.
GGTACTAGAGAGATAGTAAATTAGGTGAAGCACTTGCTATGCATACAGCAGGCTTCATCCATGGCAGGTTCAATCTCTGTCACTACATAAGGTCTCCAGATCACCATTAAGCATGATCCCTAAGCACAGCTAGATGTGATAAAAAAACAAAACAAAACTGTAAAGTGAGTGGAGCATATTTGGTATTATGTCTTAATAGCTGAGCAAATATAAGTACAACAAAGTAGGATGGTATTTTTGAAGCAGATAAGTCCTGGGAGGGTTTTGAGATGGGTAAAAGTATAATTCTTAGTAGACCATACTATCTTTACATAATTTATAGATGTGGATGTACCTCAGTACTTGCCTGTGTTGAAACCATTTTTATTGTCTAGTACCAACAAAATAATGGAAAAGAAATGGAAGTAAATAAAGGAAACAATGGTTATAATTAGTAAGAAATCAAACTTCCATAAAGTTTAGTTTATTTTTATTTTTTCCATGAATATTAAATATAATTTTTATTAATTGAATTTATTCTTTTAGTGCTTCAATTTCTGTCTCTTGGAGCAGAGGGCTAAAATGTGTCTTTTAATTCTGGAGCAGAGATACTGTCTATATAGTATGTCTTTAGTTTTTGTAATGATGCCCATTCAATTAATCTCTACTTGCCTATAGATTGCATTGTAGTATATTGGGCTAACATGGCAATAGATTCATAGGCTCAGTCAATCTCAAAGCAAGGTTTCTAATACAGTATCTAGATCAGGGGTCTCAAACTTGCAGCTCCCGTGGGCCACTTGCGGCCCTCCGTACAACATTTTGTGGCCCGCAGCCGGCCTTCAAATATTGCACTATTTGTGATTATTCACTTATGGAATAATCGCAATAAAAATCGCATTAGTAAGAAAAAATTGCATTAAGCATTCAGAAACCCCGAGCAGTTCCGTTCGGGGTATGCAAATGTTTAATGTGATTTTTTGCGATTTTTTTCTTACTAATGCGATTTTTTATTGTGAATATTTGTTAAGCGAATAATCGCGAATACTTTGCACCTAGTGCAGACGTCTTTTCCGCTGCTCCTGCCCGCTGTCCCTTGCATTATCGGAGGTCTAAGGGAGAGAAAGGAGAGAAGTTTATTACAGAATTAGATTTTGTCATACCTTCATCATGACTTCATCAAAGCCTGCAGTGAAGAGAAAGATTGATGACGAGCACAGACAATTTCAGGAAAAGTGGGAGATGCAGTATTTCTTTGTTGAGCACAGGGGCATCCCCACATGCCTTATTTGTTCAGAGAAAGTTGCAGTGCACAAGGAATACAACTTGAAACACCATTATTCAACTAAACATGCTGAGGAATGTGCAAAGTATCAAGGAAATGAGAGAGCCAAGCGGGTTGCCAGTCTTAAAGCATGTCTAATGAGGCAACAAGAGTTCTTCAAGAAATCAACCATAGAGAATGTTGCATCAGTCAAAGCTAGTTACATGGTTAGTGAGATGATTGCTAAGGCAGGGAAACCATTCACAAAGGAGTGTTTGTTTAAAAAAATGCATGTTACAGGCTGCAAGTATTATCTGTCCAGAAAAGAAAGGTCAGTTTAGCAAAATCAGCCTTTCTGCCAACACCGTGGCAGAGCGCATTTCTGACATGTCAAGTGACATTTATCATCAACTGTGTGAGAAAGCCAAATGTTTTGATGCATACTCAGTTGGTCTTGACGAGGGCACAGATATAACAGATGCTGAGCAGCTCACAATTTATGTCCGTGGTGTTGACTGCAATTTTGAATTGACAGAGGAGCTGCTCACAATCATTCCAATGCATGGCCAGACCATCGCTAATGAGATATTTTGGCATCTCTGTGATGCCATTGAGAATGCAGGTTTGCCATGGAAGAGATTTGTTGGAATAATAACCGATGGAGCGCCATTGATGACAAGGAGGAAAAATGGACTGGTGGCACTTGTTCAAAAAAAACTTGAAGAGGAGGGTGTAGAGAAGGCCATTGCTCTTCACTGCATTATCCATCAGCAGGCCCTCTGCTGTGTGACAATGTGATGTCTGTTGTTGTGAAATGCATCAACCAAATCAGATCCAGGGGCTTAAAGCACAGGAGGTTCCGTGCTTTTTTTTTTTTTTTTTAGAGGAAATGGAGTCAGAATATGGAGATGTGGAGATGTGCTCTATTTCACCGAGGTATGTTGGCTCAGCAGGGGAAATGTCCTGAAAAGATTTTTTGAGTTGAGAGAAGAAGTGAAAGCCTTCATGGAGAAGGATGGGAATGCTGTTTCTGAGTTGAGTGATCACAAATGGCTCATGGACTTAGCTTTTCTTGTTGACATCACACACAAACTGAATGTGCTAAACAAGATGTTACAAGGCCCGGGGCAGCTGATCAGTGCTGCCTATGGCAACATGAGAGCATTCTCCACAAAACTTGTGTTATGGAAATCCCAGCTCTCTCAGACAAACCTTTGCCATTTCTCAGCATGCAAGGAACTGTGGATGCAGGCATACCATTCAGTGGTGAGAAATATGTTTATGCTATTTTTAAGCTAGAGAAGGAATTTGATCACAGATTTGCAGACTTCAAAAAGCACAGAGCCACTTTCCAAATTTTTGTGGACCCCTTTTCCTTTGATGTGCAAGATGCCCCTCCTGTGCTTCAAATGGAGCTCATTGACCTGCAATGCAACTCTGATCTCAAAGCCAAGTTCAGGGAGATTAGTGAAAAAGCAGACATTCATGGGCAATTTTTGAGAGAATTGCCCCCAGCTTCCCTGAGTTTTTCCGAATGTTCAAGCGCACCATGTGCCTTTTTGGGAGCACATATTTGTGTGATAGTTATTCTCCACATTGAACTTCAATAAGTCAAAGTACAGGTCTAAACTTAATGATGATCATCTTCAAGCCATACTGAGGGTCTCAACTGCTTCCTCTCTAAAGCCAAATGTGGTTCAGATTTGTGAGAAGAAGCACTGTCAAGTCTCTGGCAGCAAGGAATAGACAAAAGATGCCATTTTCAGAAGAACTGTTCATAATCTTCACTCAATGTTCTATTCATGTTCAGAAAAAATAATTAAAATTGTTTGAGGACTTTTTTTTTTTATAAAATCCCTTATGTGGCCCTGCCTCATCCCAACTTTGCCTCCTGCGGCTCCCAGGTAAATTGAGTTTGAGACCCCTGATCTAGATCATTCAATGTTTCCGATTTCAGTTACAGGTTTTGTTTTGGGATCATACCTGGCCTTTCTCAAGGGTTACTACTGGCTCAGCACTCAGGAATTATTCCAGATAGTGCCTCAGGGAACTATATTCTGGGTTGCTTGGAGTTGAATCCATGTTAGCCACATGCAAGGCTATATAGCCTGCCTGCTGTACTATCACTCCAGTCTCTAAAACAATATATTTTTCTCAAGAAATATTAAACAGCAAGTAATCTAGAATCACCAATTCTAATTTTTTCTTTATGAAATTTTATTTCTTTTGTTTCTGTCACTTGGCCTAGTAGTAGTTTCTAAAATCAGGAGAAAATTTAAATCTCATACTAAGAGAAAAACCAATTCATATATTATTACAAATGATCCACTTTCTTCTTTATCCATTAAATAGGTATATATGCTAAAGATATAGAGGCACTTTTTCTCAGCGTAGAAATTACATATTTTTCATAACTAATGCCTACTTTATTTAGAAGTACAGTCTCTCCCACAAAAAATAAAAGGCACTGAAAAATGTTTTTTAATTTTTTGACAGAAATATTTTTTGGATTCACATTAACATCCAGTGGTCAGTGATGACTATATTTGCAGTTGGTCTGTGGGAAAATGTCGCTACCCATCTCCCAGTTATGTCACTATCACATGAACATATTTTAATGTATACATGAAATTAATTTTATTAATATCTTTATTTAAGCATGTTTGTGATTGGGTTTTAGTTATAAAAAAGAACACCCCCTTCACCAGTTTAAATTCCCACCACCAATGCCCCCCGCATCTTAAACCTTCCTCACCCCCTGCCTGTATTTGAGACAGGCTTTCTATTTTTCATACTCACTAACATTGTGTTGATAGTTGTCAGTGTAGTTACTTCTCTAAATGAAATCATCACTCTTTGTGGCAAGTTTGTTGGTCCTTCCAGCCCTCGTCTCTAATCTTTCTGTGTATTATTACAATAGCCTTTTATTTTTCTTAAAATCCATAGATGAGTGAGACTATTCTATGTCTATCTCTCTCCATCTGACTTATTTCACACAGCATAATAGTTTCCATGTCCATCCATGTATAGAAAATTTTCATGACTTTATTTTTCCTGATGGCTGTATAGTATTCTATTGTGTATATGTACCAAAGAACTTTTTTAATAATCTTTATTTAAGCACAATGATTACAAACATGATTATAATTGAATCTCAGTCATAAAAAGGACACTCCCTGTATTATTAAAGTAAGCTTATAAATTTATTTATATTTGAAAATGTTTTCACAGTATCTTAGAAAAGCTCTGGTTTGTACATTTTATTGGAGGGAGGGTGTCACATCTGCTCAGGGGTTACTCCTCTTGCTGTACTCCAAGATCAATTTTAATGGTGTCATGGAAACATAACTTTCCTGGTATCAAACAGGTTTAAAGCATTCTAGAGAGTTACCCTACAAGCTGTACTGTCACTCCAGACCCTAATTTAGGCATTATGAAGAGTCTTCCTTAATCTTAAATTGATTTTTATTACCTGGATATGTTACCTCTGTCAAATCACTAAACATCACTAACCTTTAATGATATGAGCCATTTTGATTGTCAGTACTATTCAATTTCTGGTATTATCTCTTAAGTAAATAGGTGTCATTATACTATTCCTCTATTACCAAAAAATCCAACAAGACATAGACTCATATAGACCTGCTAATATTTATTTTACTGAAGTTGTTTTGAAATTTTTAAGAGACTGCTGTAAAACATATCATATATCCTGCTGGAAGAGGTGCAATAAATCAAGAAATTAGAATACCACCAAATATTCTTCCTGGTAAGAAAAATATATAATTAAGTCTATTTATCCTTGGTATAATTAGTTTATGTTTAGTTCTTTAATTTGGGGGATGATGATATAATAACTTCATACATTCCATTCTGTAATGACTTCATCTATTAAACTGTTATTATTGCAAAATAACTATATGCTTTTGATGCATATAAATCTATTTTTAATAACTCTAGAGATCATACTCAGTGAAAATATTTCAAGATCTGTTCTACTCATTTTATTTTGGGAACTAAATAGGATACTGCTGTATTTTCAAATGTAGGAATGTCAGTATACATATGGAAATGAAATAGAAATTATAAGATAGTCATTTCTTTCATTTATTAATCACATAGATCCTTTTCATAGGGTTAAAATATCTTGTAATGACAGGTAAATTTTCACATAGTTAAGAATTAATATTACTTCCTCATTGTCCTGGCATAAAAATGTTCTATAGACTGCTGTCAAACCAGTGAAGGTCAGAGCTTACAGAGAAAGAAAGAAGAGAGAATCCTATTTAATATACAGTGATAGAAATGTGTGTGCAGACTTTAGTCTGAATCCTCAGAGAAACAATAATAGATGCTTACACTGAAGGAAAGGAGACTTTATAGAATAGGAATTTGTATAGTATTATAACTGAATACTATGCAAACTTCATGGAAATGCCAACAAGTCTCCAAAGGAAAATCTCACTGTTTGGGTTTGCTACCATACAGCATTTGAATACACAATTACAAACAAGGGGACAGAGCAACGGTAAAGCGGTAGAGAGTTTGCCTTGCACAGGGCCGATACAGAATTGATTTTGGTTCGATCCCCAGCGTGCCATATGGTCCCCCAGCCAAGAACAATTTATGAGCGCATAGCCAGGAGTAAACCACGAGCGTCACCGAGCGTGGCCCTCCCCCCAAAAAAGTCCCCCTAAACAAAAAAACACAAATGTAAAAATACAAATTTGAACAATACATAAGGAATACAGAAGAATTTGTGGATAAGAAAAACTGATTTTACTAGAGTGTAAAATATTCCACACCTATCTTTTCTAGCTTTCATTCTTTATGCTAAACCCTCCTCTGTGCTTTCTTGTTATTTAAGCATATCTCCACCCTTGTTATTTAAATCTCATGGTCGTTTTTGAGATTGAGGTCCTATGTATTGTTGAACTGCAGTGATCTCAGGGCAGTCTTTCACAATTTTTCATGATCTCACACATTACAAATCTAGAAAAATTTAACAAGACATAACTTTTGTTATCAGATTTATGATAGTTTACAAAACTTGATATGTAATGTCTATAACTAATTTTTATGTAAAACATTGGAACATTATTTGGTCTAGACACCCAAACCTAACTTTTCTTAATATTAATTCATCTTAAAAATTTCCATGCATTATTTTCTCATTTGACGTAGTTACTGATTTGTAAATGTAACAATATGTCTGGCCTGGAGAGATAGCACAGCGGCGTTTGCCTTGCAAGCAGCCGATCCAGGACCAAAGGTGGTTGGTTCAAATCCCAGTATCCCATATGGTCCCCCGTGCCTGCCAGGAGCTATTTCTGAGCAGACAGCCAGGAGTAACCCCTGAGCACTGCCTGGTATGGCCCAAAAACAAAAACAAAACAAAACAAAACAAAACAAAAACAATATGCTCTAAAAACCATAACAATTTAAATGAAAGCCATAAAAATGTAAAGAAAATTTAAATCCCAATGCTTAGATGCTGCAAATGTATCCCTTTTTATATCTCCCACTATACACTTTGTAGATTGCAGGGCGTACTTGAATTATTTTCACAGGCAATAGAATATCTTCTTATCCTTAAATACCAATGAATTATAGTTGCATGAATTTTAAGTGTGGCACACGATATTCTTGAGTACAAGTTATCAACTTTTTATGATGTGAAAAATCTTTCATGAGCTGACCCAATGACCAAAAATGTCAATTTTCCTATCAGCTTATGTATTCTTATAGTATTTGTATATTCTTTTTTTTTGGAGGGGGTCATACCCGGCAATGCTCAGGGGTTACTCCTGGCTCTTCACTCAGAAATCGCTCCTGGCAGGCTCGAGGGACCATATGGGATGCCGGGATTCAAACCACCGTCCTTCTGCCTGCAAGGCAAACACCTTACCTCCATGCTATCTCTCCAGCCCCAGTATTTGTATATTCTTAAACATTGTGTTGAAGAATACCAGTTAAAAAATAATGGTACTTGTTCAATAATCACAAAGTATCTCTCTGCTTTTGTGTACTAACACTTAGCTGATTAATAAAATGCTGGGTTTAATGATTAAAGGATTAATGAAATGCTAGGTTTTTATGACTGGACAAATCAGATATTATGTTGTCTATCTTCTATAATAACATGCTAATTAATTTGGGATTAGACAAATGTCTGTTGTTATGTTTTGAAACTCATCTGTGTTTATTAGAGACTCATGAAAAAATCTGGAAAGCACCTGAAAAAAAAAGAGAAAGTTTGGACACAACTATGACACAAATTTATGATAATCTTCATGGTAAGAAAAAGAACTTCACTCTATTAGTTATACTTTGTCTTCAATGATATTTAATTAAGTATTATATTAACAACTATACCTATCTTATTACTACATAAGATTTTTGCCTTCATGAATTGACTATTGTAATTAGCTGAACTTTAATGTTAACTATTAATATAGACATTATTGATATTAATTATAAGAATTACTTTAATGTCATTCTTGATATTTAGATTTTTAATAAAGTGTGACATATAATTAATACTATTCCTATATAGGATAGTCTTATAATATACACTAATCCTTGGTGCAGGAAATAGTATAACAATGATTTTAAACTGTAGAATTTATACAAACAGAATTTAAATGTTGCTGAATCTGCAAATGTCAGTGATGATATGAAACATTAGATGGAGGGAAGTTTTTGAAACTTTCTGATAACATACTTCATTTTGTATAGGTTCATATTTTTGTTACTGAAAAGTATAATTAAATAAAATTATTTCTAAAATAAAATTATAATTAGGAAAAAAGCTTATAGTACAAAATGAAATCTTTGAACCCAGTAAGTTAATTGTTTTTATTTTACTCTAACAAATGTAATGCATTGTGACGAGTCACTTTTCAGTGTCTTAATTTTTGGAGTATTTTTGCTCTGAAATATATTTTCTTCAGTGTATTTTATTCATAGGGTCTTTGTGAATTTTGAAAATATTAGACACAACCAAAAGTGCTTCATCCATTAAACTGTTTATGCTTTGCAAATTTTAAATTTTATGTTTTTTAAGAATTAAACTATCATTCAATTAAGTTGTTTCTATTTATTCTCAGTATTTACAATGAAATTCTCTAAATAAAATGAGCTAGAAATTAATAACAGGGCATTAATTAAAAACAGGCTAGATCAAATGTAGAAATGTATATAGGTCAAATATAGAAGTGAATATTATTCTTTAAGGTATATCAAATGGTGCAATGGTCAAAACTAAGAAATATTCAAAATTAATTTAAAGCAGAAAAGGAAAGCATTATAAAAATATTTATCCAAATTGAAATGTTAAGTACGTGGTCAACCAAAAATGGAGGAAAATATTAAACTTCAAAAATAAAGAATAAAATATGGATGTCTTTAAATATGAACATTTAGAACACACTGATAAAGGTTTTTCCTTTTTATTTTTATTTTAGGTTTAAGTGAACATCTCAAATCACAACTATATATTCATACTAAAGATTATTTTCTTACTAGGAAAGTCATTAAAAAGTAAAGCTTTTAAAATGACTTGCTTGGGGCTGTAGAGATAGCATGGACGTAAGGCATTTGCCTTGTATACAGAAGGTGGTTTGAACTTCGGCATCCCATATGGTCCACCGAGCCAGGAGTGATTTCTGAGCATAGAGCCAGGAGTAACCCCTTAGCACTGCAGGGTGTGACCCAAAAACAAAACAAAAACAAATAAAATGACTTGCTTGTGGCCGGAGAGGTGGTGCAAGGGTTAAGGCATCTGCCTTGCCCGAGCTAGACTAGGACTGACAGCAGTTTGATTCCCCCAGCACCCCATATGGTCCCTCATGCCAGGAGCGATTTCTGAGTGCATAGCCAGGAGTAACTTCTGAGCATCACTGATTGTGGCCCAACAACAAACAAACAAAAACAAAAATAAAATAAAATGACTTGCTTATCTTTTAGTAACCAAGACAAAAGATATGCACAGCAACATATAATATCTATTTATCATAAAATATTTTTAGTATTCTCTGTAATTTTACATTGTTAAATCTTTTGAACATTCAGAAAACTATGCATTTGTCAGTATAAAAATAAAACATTCTAAGGGTCCTTTTCTATAACATATAATTTGCTGTTCTACTTTTTTCAGCTTGTATCTATGCACTCCAACACATTTGTAATGATGTTCTTGTAAGATCTCTCAAAAATATTTTCATGTGCTCATTTAATATCTTATTTTTCTTTGCTGATATATTCACAATATTGTCTTCTCCATGACCACCTACAGAAATCCCAAGTCAACTAATTATAAAACACATACAAATCAAGTTAGAAATTGTAACAACAATCTGCTGATATTATGATGTTTTGAGAATGGAAGTTAATCACAAATAGAAATGAGTAAAAATCTCAAACATGTTAATAAAACTAAACATTTCATTACTCAACCACAAATGGTTAAGATGGAAAACAGAGGAAATTAAAATATTCTTGGTAATGAAACTAATGAAAATATAGGCTACAGGGGCCAGTGCAATAGTGCAGTGGTAGGGCATTTGCCTTGTATGTAGCTGACCCAGGACGGACCTCGGTTCGACCCCTCATATCCCATATGGTTCCCCAAGCCAGGAACGATTTCTGAGCATATAGACAAGAATAACCCCTAGTGTCACTGGGTGTGACAAAAAAAAAAAAAAGGAAAGAAAGAAAGAGAAAAAGGAAGAAGGAAGAAAGGAAGGAAGGAAGGAGAGAGAGAAGAAAGAAGAAAGAAAAAAAGAAAGAAAGAAAGAAAGAAAGAAAGAAAGAAAGAAAGAAAGAAAGAGCAAGCGAGAAAGAAGAAAGAAAGAAAGAAAGAAAGAAAGAAAGAAAGAAAGAAAGAAAGAAAGAGAAAGTAAAGAAAAAGAAAGAAAAAAGAGAAAGAAAGGAGAAATAAATAAAGAAATAAAGAAAAAGAAAGTAAAAGAAAAGAAAATATAGGCTACACACAGCAAAGGCAACTTTAAGAAGAAAGTTTGTAGCAATACAAGTCGTCATTAGGAAACAAGCAAAGGCACATCTAATAACGTAATTACATTGCTTAACAGTTAGAAAAAGCCAGCAGAAAGAAAGAGTAGAAGGAAGGAAATAATAAAACTTAGAGTAAAAATTAATCAAATGGAAACTAAAAATAAAATCCAGAAGATCAAAGAAACCAATAGGTGGTTCTTTGAAGAATAAGATTGAAAAGCATTAGTGAGGCACACAATGAGAGAGTGAAACCTCTAAGTAAAATTACTCAGAAATGTCAGGGAATATGAGATTCAAAGGATTATCAGAAATTAGTTTCAAAAGTCTTCATGTCATGAACTGGAGAATCTAAAAGAAATGTATAATTTGCAGACAGCTAGTGAGCAGCCATAGAATGATGACCCAAATTTACAGATCTGGAAGAAAATACTTAATTACTCAGCAAGAGTAATCCTAGTGAAAGCAAGAGAGAAATAAGATAGAAAGAAGACATATTAACTTAAAATTCCTTCCACAAAAGGAAGAAAAAATTTTGGAAGAACTGTATTTATAGAATAAGCTTGAGGAAGAATCCCTCCATGAGCTGTCATTAGATATTTCTCTCTTGAAACTTGTAAGACATAGAAGAGACTTATTGCTTTGTTATGTGTAGTTACAGCAAAGAAGGTCATCTATTAGCTAACATGAAAACTAGAAGCATGATTCCGTGTGAGTGATAGTAGTTTTCACATAACCTCAATGAAACAGAGATTTCCAAATTAAGTGCTAAAAATTTCAAAATAGCTGTTTTAATAAGTCTGGGCCTGAATAGGTAGTGTTGGGGTTAAAAGTGATAGCCTTGCAAGCCACTGACCCTGTTAAGATCCCAGAATTGTTTGTGCTGCCACTCCCCAAGCACCACCAGGAGTGACACCTGATTACAGAATTAGGAATAATCCCTGAACACCATTTGATGTGGTCTAAATAAAAGAAAAATAGTTCAGTATTCTATAAGAAAGCACAGCAGCTCATGAAAGCAAGAAAACAATAACAAACAAAGCAGAAAGTTTAACAGGGAACACCACATAGGGTCACCTAGTGAAATAGTCAGGAGTGATCCTGACAACAAGTCAGGAGTAAACCCTCGCTGGATGTACCTCCAATCACCAGAACCACCATCCCCTAAAAAACTGTAATTGTGACACACGAAGTAGTATATTGTTAAGCCTTGAGTAAAGGAGAAAATCCTTCATAAAGGAACAACATGGGAGACATTAATGCTGAGTAAAATTATCCAGTCAGAATTATTATTATTATTATTATTAATTAGCCATCATTCCACTTATACAGGATATAAATTCTAATTCACAAAAGCAGAGAATAAAGTGTTGATTTTTTTAGGGACTAGGAGTAGTGAGAAATATATAGCTGATGTATGAATATAAAGTGTTTGATTTGATAGTTAATTTCTGGTAATCTACGGGATAACTCTATAAAGTTCACAGTATAATGTTTTGTACTTAAAACTTTTTATCAATAGGTGATCAATCAAAGGACTTGGGTACTTACTTTGATTGTGGGATCCCAAGTTAAACTCCAGGTTCAACTCCCAGCACCACATGGTTCCTCTAAACATCACGAAGAAGCACGAGTGCCACTGAGTGTGGCCTCAAAAAAAAAAAAATAATTATGAGGAAATATGTGTTAAATTTTTTTACCACACATATTTGGAAAAACTGCATGGTGAAATGCAATGGTTTAAATGGAGGTTTCCTTGAACCCTCTTGGCCCCCAGAGTATAGTGAGGAGAAGGGGAAAAAGAATTGAATGAATGAGGAGAAAAACAGATGTGAAATAATGGGGACTAGGGGACTCAAGTGCCTTGGTGGTGTTAAGAAAGACACAAAAGAGAAAAGAGCTGGAAGTTCCAGCTCACCTCAGGAAGCTCACCACAAACAGTGATGAGTTTAGTTAGAGAAATAACTACATTTTGAACTGTCCTAATATTGAGAATGTATGAGGGAAATGTAGAGCCTGTTTAGGGTACAGGCGGGTGTTGGGTGGGGAGGAGGGAGATTTGGGACTTGGGTGATGGGAATGTTGCACTGGTGATGGGTGGTGTTCCTTTTATGACTGAAACCCAAACACAATCATGTATGTAATCAAGGTGTTTAAATAAAAAAAATTATGCATTAAAAAAAAAAAAAGAGAGAGAAGGGCTGGAAGTTCCAGCTCACCTCAGGAAGCTCACCACAAACATGGATGAGTTTAGTTAGAGAAACAACTACATTTTGAACTATCCTAATAATGAGAACGTATGAGGGTTATAGAAAGCCTGTCCAGAGTACAGGCGGGGGTTGTGTGGGGAGGAGGGAGATTTGGGACATTGGTGATGGGAATGTTGCACTGGTGATGGGTGGTGTTTTTACATGACTGAAACCCAAACACAATCATGTATGTAATCATGGTGTTTAAATAAAGTATAAAAAAAAATGAAAAAAAAAAAAAAAAAGAAAGACAGAACTAAATATCCAATTCACGGGAGTCAAGAGCAATGAAATCCTGAGGCCCAAACTTTTTTTTTTTTTTTGAGGCCCAAACTTTAACCATCAAATTTTTAAAGGTTCCTGGGGCCGGCATGGTGGCGCTAGAGGTAAGGTGTCTGCCTTGCCAGCGCTAGCCTAGGACGGACCGCGGTTTGATCCCCCAGCGTCCCATATGGTCCCCCAAGAGCGACTTCTGAGCGCATAGCCAGAGTAACCCCTGAGCATTACCGGGTGTGACACAAAAACCAAATAATTTTTTTAAAGGTTTCTGTTATGAGGGCAGACTGTGGCATGGGGTAGGGTGCTGGTATGGGATGAACTCTGGGAACATTGGTGAAGGGAGGTTGACATTGGTGGTGGGATTGATGCTGAAACATTTCATGTCTATAAAACTTAACTATGAATAACTTTGTAAATCACAATGCTTTAAATTTAAAAATTGTTTACATTTTTTTTTCCTGGAACCAGAGTGATAGCACAGTGGGTAGGGAATTTACTTTGCATGCAGCCGACCTGGGTTGGGTCCTGAGAATCCCATATAGTCCCCCAAGCTAGCCAAGATTGATTTCTGAGCACAGCACCAGGAGTAATGTCTGAGCACTGCTAGATGTGGCCCTCAAACAAAACCAACCAAATGAACAAACAAAATCTTACCACATAATCACACATAGATGACATACAAAATATTTTTAAAAAAAATTTAAACAGTGGTTTTTGGTCTATATATATTTTTGCTTAATTGTGGTATGGTCTAATTCTCTTTGTCATGGTGTTTAAAAGGTAAACATAGCACATTCATCAGCAGCGTATAATGCATGTTTGTCTCTTTCATCCTGCAAGTCAAGAATTCTTAGTGGATGTGAACTGTCAGTGTATTTCAAAAGCCTATTTCATAAAATGTACAACACCCTTCACCAGTACGCATTTCTGATCACCAGTGTCTCCAGTTTCTTTCCTGCCTTTTCCACTATCCTCTCCCCTGCCTGCTTCTATGGCAGACATTTTTCTTCTCTGTCTCTCTATCTTCTTTATATTTTTCCTTCTAGATACTTTGGTTTGCAATATTGATACTGAAGGGGTATCATACATACCTATCTCCTTTCAGCACCCTGTTATAGGAAATATTTTGAAGGATGTGGATATGTTTTCTATCTTGACTGCACTGAAAGTACCACAGTTAATCCATATGTTCACACATATAAATGTATACAAAAGATATGTGAAATTGAGGAAAAGAAAATTATAAAATTTTTATATAACTAGAAAAACAGACAAATTATGGGAAAATTTACTTTTTTACAAGACAGGGTTTAAAGGTGTAATATGTAAATATTTGTGGGGTTTTTTTTTTTTTTTTGTTTATTTGTTTGGTTTGGTTTTTAGAGCCATACCTGGTGGCACTCAGAGGTCAGTTTTGGCTCTGCGTTCAGAAATTACTCTTGGAGGCTGGAGCGATAGCACAGTCGGTAGGGCATTTGCCTTGCATGCAGCCAACCCTGAGTTCAATCCCTGACATCTCATATGGACCCTGGAGACTGCCAGAAGCAATTTCTGAACACAGAACCAGAAATCGGGTATGGCCAAAAAAATATCAAAAAAAAAAAAAAAAGAAAGGGAGGGTAGAAGAGAGGGGAGGGAAAGGAAGGGAAGGCAAGGAGAGAGAGAGAGAGAGAGAGAGAGGAAGAAGAGAGAGAGGAAGAAGAGAGAGAGGAAGAAGAGAGAGGAAGAAGAGAGAGGGAGAGGAGAAAGGAGAGAAAGGAAGGAGAGAGAGAGAGGAGAGAGGAGAGAGAAGAGAAAGAGAGAGAGAAGAACTCTTGTCATATGGAATGCCTGGCGGGGGGGATTGAGCCTGGGTCAGCTGTGTGCAAGACAAATGCCCCCCTAATATTTGATATTAATATATATTTTATATTTTCCTTTAGATATGAATTTATTTAGAAACAGTCATATTTCCACTCAACAAAATTTCACTGGACAACAAAGTAAACCAAATAGAGTACAACCAAAAATCGTCAATGTATTAGACAGTTTTAAAGAAGGTAAAATTAATAAACTAAGATATAAAATAAGTAATGTCTTAGAATAACACTGAGACTTTTTAAAAAACTTTACTCATTTTGCATCTTTTTTATTCAAAACTATTAGGTTAATCTTAACTCTGAAAATAAAATAACTGTAATTCAATGTGCTATAATATTTCACAACACAGAATGCTTTATTGTTTCATACTTACAGAGCACTGACCCTGTTCTTGGGTTTTTTAATTATATGTGTTAATATATTTTCATGAGGTAGTGCTTTCATTTTCTTCAGGTCCTAGTATTTTATATTATTTTATTGGAGTCCCAGAATTGAGATCAAGTCATACAGAATTTTTCATGTTATAAGATACTTGATATTATAGTTGATTTCCTAATGAAATATTAAAAATAACATTTTTTCCCAGAAATCTTGGGGAAAATGCATTTCTCTATATAGCCATATGTATTGATGGTTTTGGTTTTGTTTATAGTCATCTGAGATTTATTAACTAATATTTCAATTGTATTTTAACTTTGGTTGAGAAGTCAAGGACTTCATAAGGTCTGTAGGAACAAAGAGATATGTAAGGGGGTAAGTGAAAGAAATTACAGCTGTAAATTATCATTACTAGGCCTTTGACTAGGAACAATCCAGCAGAAAAAAAAAGTAATGGACAACAAGTCAACCTGTTTGAGCAACCACATCAGAAACCTGACATGAAATAATCTGCAGGTATCATGGACCATAAAGAATGGTTTCCTGGTTCTGTCCACTGAGAAGTTAACACAAACAAGCAAGCAAACAAACAAATAAACAAACAAAAAATAGCTCTTACCACTTTTGGTTGTTTCTTCTGGGGACCAAACAGAAAGTACTTGAAAGGGATCAACAGACAAGTAAGGGAAGAGAACAACTGTCTCTAAAAGAATAAGAATGATCAGGAAGTCAGTCCAATAGTCCTTGTCTGAATGTACACCAAACTTTAGAAGGACTCAGCTTCATATCTGGATAGAGCCTGGGTCTGGATACATTGCTCCCAAGAAAATTATTGGCTACTAAATGGAGCCAGACCCCACAGGTTCATTGATACAGCCTCGAAGAGGAACATATATGCTGACTTAACTTAAGTCACCAAAATACGTTGCAGTGAATCTGATGATCCTCAGGTTGTTATGACAGTGTAGAAAAAGAGAATAAAGCATACCAACCAGCAGATGGTATCAATGTTCTAGAATTTTTTGTTTAATGTTCTCCTAGGTACATTTTTGGAATTGACTACGGCAATCAGCTATAAAGCAACTATAGTAGAAAGCCCCCAAGATCAACAACCATAATAAAAATAATTGCAATCCACATACCCAGGGACCTGTGCTTATATTACTGTATCCTGTCCCCTTGTGTAAGGGTATGTGGGAGAGACCAATTGGATCATATATATAATATATATATATATAAATATATAAATAAAGATTTGTGGGATTGAACAATCAAGATTGCCTGTGTAAATAAAGGATCAGTCAGAGGTTTTAATTATCTGGCCCCTTCTTCATATACACCCTATTAGAGATTGAAGAGTCTAGTTTGAAGAATTTAAATTAATTTGAAGAGTCAAGAATATTTTTGTTTGTTGGGGCTAGAGCAATGGTGCATCGGTAGGGCATTTGCCTTGCAAATGCTAGTGCTAACCTAGGATGGACTACAGTTTGATCCCCCAGTGTCCCATCTGGGTCCCCCAAGCCAGGAACTATTTCTGAGCGCAGAGCCAGGAGTAAGCCCTAAGTGTCAATGGGTGTGCCCACCAAATAACAACAATAACAACAAAACATGTCTACTTTCTGTTTGCATTGTATTCCAGAAACTAGGGAGGCCAATTTATTGCACTTTCCTTAACTTGCTGCATGATCCATAAACTTCTAGATGCTTGCAAGGCATTTGTGATGCCACCCAGATTGCACACCCTGCTTACCTGGCTCTGGTAGCCATTTCAGCCTATGTTCACGATTCCCAGGCAGTGCACTCTAGATTCTAGGGATTGAACCTTGATCAGCTACCTGCACAGCAAGCACTTTACCCTCTCATCTCTCTGGCCTTTCACAGAAAGTTTTTAACCAGCTATTCACCCACTTACCAGGTGCATAGGCAATGCACTTGGTACTAGTTTCTCAAAGTCTGTGTAGATCTTTAAAAAGAATTTGGTTGAGTATCAGGCTTCTAAACTAACACACATCTTAGAAACAACTGAGATCTTCAGAGAAAAAGATAAAGCATGGTAATTCTAGTTAACGACAGTGTATGTCTATGTAACAGTTACTCAAAGATTCAACCTTAAACATTCTCATCACAAAAGAAATAACCATGTCATGATAGATGTTAATGAAACTGACTTTTGGCACCATTTCAAGTTTTGTTTCTGAATAATAATTCTGCTAGGTGTAAAATTATTGGCTGTGTTTACTTGTCTTGAGCACATTTCATGCATCATCCCACTACTTTCTTCCCTCCACTGTCTATGAGTGTTGATTTTCTAAAAAGCTCTGAGAACACAATGTCAAATTTAATCTCCTTAATTTTCTCCCCTTTCCTCCCTTTATTGATGGTGATAGTATGATGACTGGGGAGTGAACATACACACACACACAATCAGATGTGGTGTATACTCACTTGGCATGCTGCTTGCTAAGGGTCACACAACATTAGTTTGGATACTTGCACATGTGCATACTGGGAAAGTAAACCTTAGGTGTGGTGTTCACATATTCTAGTACAGAGGCTATGCCCATCTGACCACCTGCTTATACATCTTTCTCGTTACTGTGTTTGTATGCTCACACTTCTCAGCTGCAGGGCTTAACCAAACCTGACTTCCATGAGGCCAGAAATTCCTTGTGAATCACAGATAAAAAGAGCTCTGAGGCATAAATTGCAGAGCTGGCAAATCACACTTGATGTATATGGATGGCAGTCCAATGGACTGGACTTGCTTACAAGGCTAGGTCACCTTAAGGGACTTATTGGTATGTAATTCAGGTGAATACAAAGGAGTCATTTAAAAATGCAAAATTTAGTAGGTTTTGTTATTTTAAAAGAGATTTGGTTTTTTTTGGGGGGAGGTGAAAAAAAAGATTTTTTTTTCATTGACACATTTTATTTTAGAACATTTTCCAGTGTGTGTGTGTGGGGGGGGGGGGGGCAAACCATGCTCATCAGTCATCATCCAGCCTCCTGACTTCTTTTATCCTCAACTACAGGTAACTATTAATTTCTATTTCCACAAAATTCTTGAACTGGGTATTTTATAAAAATTGAATTAACACATCTGGCCTTTTGTGATATGCTTCCCCCGCCCCCACTGAGATCTAATCTTTAAAGCTCTCCTCTCTATAGATGAATATAAACTAATTCTAAGGACTGACTTAAATTCATTTTATTGGGCTAGCCAATCATTTAACTGTGTGCATATTAAAAATATACAAATGATTTATTTAATAGATAATATGTTTTCTAATTTTTTAACAGGAACTGATGTGTACAAGTCACACTTTGAGAGTCCATATTCATTTGCATATCCTAGAATATTCAATTTTAGGACAAGCTTTTATAAACCAGGCACACGATTTCCTGTACTTAATAAAAAACCAGCAGGTAATTCTAATGTTTCTATCATAAAATATAATTTTTAATTATCAAGATTTTATAGGAATAAATTTGGAAATAATATCAACCTTATCCAGACTTTCTTTAGGCATTTAACCAGTTTAGGGTACCAGGATGCCAGTTTAAAGTTGTTCACATGGTAGAACGCATACACTGCATGTGAGACTATGTTTAATTTCCAGCACTGAGTGCTCCTAAGCACCACTAAAAGTGAATAAATAAGAATATTGATCTCCTGCAACAATGAGAATAGCACACAAATGGGAGAGCATAGTGAAAGTTAGCATTAAACAACTTAGAGGTTGTGGTCCACTTCCTTCCATATCACCACTGAGTTGGAAATGTACTTTAGTCTCAACCTCCATTTCCTCCCATTCTTACGTACTTTGCAAGTGACTAAAGAAATTGATCTTATAATCCTCTTTTTACATATTTATCTAGCCCTCTTTAGTCTAAGAGCAGGCAGAATTTAAATGGAAAGACTCAAAATTAGGAAAGGTGTGAAAGGAAAAGGAACATTTTTTTTGTTTTTTTTTTTCTTTTTATTTCCATAAGTCCATTTTTAACTTCTTTTTTAATCTAAAAATAATGTCAAATACATTCTTAGGCAGATTCTTGTCTAAAGGATGAAAAGGGACTGCTCCATTTCTAAACCAGATTATATAGTAGAAATCCAATGCATTCATGTAAAATTTGTTCCACATTGTTTCTTTTTCAGAAAATGTTCTTTAAATGACCATACTAAAACTATTTGCACAATTACATAGTTTTATCTTTAACAGTGCTCAAAATGAATAACAATCAAAGCATTCCAAGGCATTTATTTCTTCATTCTAGCTCTTAAGATTTTTCACTGTGCATAAAACATTTTTAAATAAAGATAATATATAGCATATAAAGATAAACCTTATCTGAACTGTCTGTTTGATAGCACAAGTGTTAGTATGCTACTGTAACATTTGCTGATATTTTATATATACTTTTATAATTTTTATTAATTAAAAACTTACTGTTTATGTATGTTAATATATATAAATACCAGGAAAGAAGTTGAAAATATTTGTAAAGTCGTAAAGTATTTGTAAAGTTGGTTTTTCTAAATTATTGAAGATAAGAAAACTAATCTAGAAGTGAATTTAGATTAATTTTGATTTTTTAAGCTGAATGAAGGTCATTTTAACTGAAAATCATAAATTAATAAATGAAAATATGTTCATTTTTAGGGAAGCCAAAACATAAATATTTGCACAGATACAATAAATCTAAAAATATTCTGCCTAAGAGTGCTACAAGTAAAAACCCTACCAAAAAAGGTAATAAATTGACATACTCTTTGTTATTTTTAAAATTACTTTATTTAAACACCATGGTTACAAGGTTGTTTATAATACAGTTGGGCTTTTTCACAGTTAAAAAGTTGTTCATGAACTTCAGTCATACGGTGTACAATATCCTTCACCAGTGAACATTTTCTGCCACAAATGTCCCCAGTTTCCATCCCATCTTTCCCCCCTGCCCTATCCCCTGCCTGCCTCTGTAGTAGACATTTTATTCCTCTCTTTCCTCCCTCCAACCCCTTTCTTCCTTTAAGACAATGTTTGCAATATTGTTACTAAAAGGGTATCATGCATATCACTTTATTTCCTTTCAGTACCCAGTTCTTGTCCAGTGTGATTATTTCCAATGACCACAGTCATAGTTGCCCATTGTCTGACCTAACTGCACTCCACTATTTGGAGGAGTACCATAAACTGTTCCTCCTGTCCCTCATCTATTATCTCTTAACATTATTACCAAACTATCATTTTTAATATCTCAGAAGTGAGTGATCGTTCTATGTCTACCCCTCTCCCTCTCTTTTTGCTTTGCAAAGTAATATCCATATCCATTCATGCATAAATAAATTTCTTGACTTCATTTTTCCTAACAGCTGTGTAATATTTCAAGTATAGATGTACCAGTCTTTTTATCCACTCATTTCTTCTCAGGCACTTGGGTTGTTTCCAGATACTGGCTATTGTAAATAATACTGCAGTGATCATAGGACTGGCAGAGGGCTTTTCAACATTGTATTTGGGAGCTAATAGGATATATTCCTAGGAGCAGATTGCTGAGATATATGAGAGCTCAGTTTTTTTTTTTTTGGAAGTATCCATGTTGTTTTGCCTAAAGGCTAGACCAGTAGACCTCCCTACCAGCAGTAAATGAGAATCCCTTTCTTCCCAATCTGACCCAGAACTGGCTATTCTTGTTCTTTAGAATGTGTGCTAGCTCTGTGGTATGAGATATCTCACTGTTTTGATTTCATCTCTCTGATGATTATTGACATGGAGTACTTTTTCATGTGTTTTGAATATTTGTATTTCTTCTTTGAGAAAATATCTATTCGTGTCACCATATTTTTTTGCAGAGTTGGATTTTTTTTCTTGTAAACTCTACCAGGAACTTATCTGTCATAAATTATTCTACTGATCAGAGAGGTACTGGGTGAATAATTTTTCCATTTCTTGGGTAGTCTTTGTATCTTAGTCACTATTTCTTAGTTTACTGTAGTCACATTTGTTTATCTTTGCTTCCACTTGCTTGATAAGTGGTGTTCCATCCCTCAAGATGCCCTTAGCTTCAATGTCATGGAGTGTACTGCTTACATTTTCCACTATGTACCTATGGTTTCAGTTCTGATAAAGGACTTTAATCCATTTTGATTTGACTTCTGTGTATGGTGTTAAAGAGGTCTGAATTCACTGTTCTGCTTGTAGCTGTTAAGTTTTCCCAACATCACTTGTTGGAGCGGCTCTTTGTTGTATTTCATACATCTTTTCCCTTTTATTTCGTGAAGCATTGTTTTGTAATCTTCTTTGTATAGGTCTTTCTCATCTTTAATCAAGTTGACTCCAAGGTACTTGATTTTCTGAGGCACAATTGTGAAATGGGATTGTTTTTTGAATATCTTTCTTTTTCTTTACTTGTATATAGAGTAGGCATGATTTTTTAACGTACTGATTTGTAACATGCCATTACAATATAGATATAATATTTCTATATAGATATACTATATATACTATATATAATATATAATAATATATAATATATAATATTATATAGATATAATATATAATATATAGATATAATATTGTTGGTAGTCTTTATCAAAGATGAATTTATCAGATACATTCATACATAACTGAGAATCAGTCTCAGAATATCCAAGTATATTCCATTGATCTGAGGGTCTTTCATTATTTCACTACAATGTTGTTTCAACATTGAAGTTGAAAGAAATGATGCTTCCCTTCTTCTTTTACAAATAATTGCTTTATTATTTGTGGAGGTTTATTATTTCATATAATTTTCAGAAGTGTTTGGTCTATTTCTTTGAAAAAATTTATGGGTATCCTTAGAGGGGTTGCATTAAAATTGTACAATGCTTTGGGAACTATTGCCATTTTAATGTGTTTAATCCTCCCAATCCATGAGCAGGACATGTGTTTCCTTTTTCTTGTGTCCTCTTTTATTTCGTGAAGCATTGTTTTGTAGTTTTCTTTGTATAGATCTTTCACATATTTGGTTAAGTTGATTCCAAAGTACTTAATTTTCTGAGGCACAATTTTGAATGGGATTGTTTTTTGAGTATCTTTCTTTTTCTTTACTTATATACAGAATAGACATGATTTTTTAACTTATTGATTTTGTAACTGCCACGTTATTATATAGATATAATATTTCTAGATCCTTGGTAGTTTTTCTAAATATTGTATAATTTCATCTGTGAACAGTGAGAGTTTTATTTCTTCTTTTCCTGTCTGAATGCCTTAATATGCTTTTCTTGCCTAATTGCTATGGCAAGTACTTCCAGTACTACATTGAATAGAAGTGAAGAGAATGGGCAATTTTGTCTTCTTGTTTAGTTTGGTTTTGGGTCACACCTGGCAGTGCTTGGGTTACTCCGAGATCTACACTCAGAAATCACTCCTGGCAGGCGTGGGGGACCATATGGATGCCAGGGATTGAACCAGGCTTTGTCCTGGGTTGTGTACATGCATGGCAAATACCCTACTGTTGTGCTATCACTCTGGTCCAGCCACCTTGTCTTGTGCCAGATTTTAGACGAAAGGATTTTAGTTTTTCTTCATTGTGTATAACGTTAGCTGTGTCTTGTAAATGGCTTTGCCTATATTTTAAAAAGTCATTCAATTCCCATCTTGTTGATAATTTTATCATGAAAGCTTATTGGATTTTGTCAAATGCTTTCCCTACATCTTTTGCTATGAGCATATGATTTTTTCTTTTATTGATATGGTGTATTTATTGACTTGCATATGTTAAACCTTAAATATGTTAATCTTTGCTTCTCTGGAGTGAATCCTATTTGATCACGATATATGATGTTCCTGATGAATTGTTGGATTTTTTCCCCTAGTATTATGTTAAGGATCTTTGCATCTGTGATCATCAAAGATACCAGCCTGTAATTCACTTTTTCGATAGCATCTGTCTGCTTTTGGTATCAAGGTGATTTTAGCTTTATAGAAACTATTGAGGAGTCTTGTCATTGATGTCTTTTTTCATGTCTACTAGTAGTTATTTTAAGTATTTTAAGTTGGCACCTCATTCAGTGCATATATATTTGAGTGTGATTCCTTCTGATGTTCAGATTCCTTGTTTATTAATAAATTATCCTCTGTCTCATAAGCTTTTTTTTTTTTTTTTGGTTTTTCGGGCCACACCCGTTAGATGCTCAGGGGTTACTCCTGGCTACACGCTCAGAAATTGCCCCTGGCTTGGGGGACCATATGGGACACCGGGGGATCGAACCGTGGTCCTTTCCTTGGCTAGCGCTTGTAAGGCAGACACCTTACCTCTAGCGCCACCTCGCCGGCCCCCTCATAAGCTTTTTAAGTCTGAAGTCTATGTTGTCTAAAATGGCCACCCCAACCTTTTCAAGGGAGATGCTTGCTTAAAAGATTGTCTTCCAACCTTTGACTTTGAGTCTGTGTTTGCCTTTGAGTCTGTGTTTGCCTTGAGTGTTCAAATGTGTGTCTTATAGTCAACAGTCACTAAAATGTTGGATTCACTTTTCTGATAAATTTTGCCACTCTTTGTCTCTTAACCCCATCATTTAGTTCACTGTCATTGAGAGAGATGCTTGCTATGCAGTTTTGTACCATCTATTTGTAGAAATGTGATGTTTGTGGGTTTTGTCTTGCGTTAAATTAGCCCCTTCAGTTCTTAAGATTGTTTCTGTCTGTAAAGTTCCCAAGTGTTTTTCT
Source organism: Suncus etruscus (assembly GCF_024139225.1). Lineage (NCBI taxonomy): Eukaryota > Metazoa > Chordata > Mammalia > Eulipotyphla > Soricidae > Suncus > Suncus etruscus. Next base: position 36,013,856 of record NC_064854.1, read on the forward strand.
GTAAATCTGTGTATCCTTCTTTCAAACCTGAACTAGCTTCTAGCTGTATAGTATTCTTGGTAAAGTGTTCATTTGATTGAGTTTTTTTAAATATGTCTCATTGGTGCCTTCAGAACTGCAGAGTTGCTTTTGATAAATTTCCTGTAAATAATCTGCTGTAAATCTTTTTTGTTTTGTTTTGGGGTCACACCTGGTGATGCTAAGGGGTTACTCCTGGCTATGCGCTCAGAAAATGCTCTGGCTTGGGGGACCATATGGGACGCCAGGGATTGAGCTGCTGTTCATCCTAGGCTAGGGCTCATAAGGCAGATGCCTTATGCCCTGCACCCCTGCTCTGGCCCCATTAATCTTAAGGATGCTTCTTTGTATATAAATTCCTTTTGGGGGGCTGGAGAGACAGCACAGTAACGTTTGCCTTGCAAGCAGCCGACCCGGTACGTAAGGTGGTTGGTTCAAATCCCGGCATCCCATATGGTCCCCTGTGCCTGCCAGGAGCTATTTCTGAGCAGATAGCCAGGAGTAACCCCTGAGCACTGCTGGGTGTGGCCCAAAAAACCAAAACAAACAAAAATAAATTCCTTTTTTATCTTGCTTATTTCATCATTATGACTAGGTTATGCCTTGAAATGCTTTAATTTGGGTCTCTTTTAACTAGCTTTTTTTAAATTTTATTTTAGCTTTGGGCCATATTCAGTGGCATTCTGGGTTTAGTCCTGGCTCTGCACTCAGAAATTATTCCTGAAAATCTCAGGAAACCATATGGGTAGCCATGGATCAAATTCCAGTTGGCTTCATGTAAGACAAACACCCTACTCACTGTGCTATTGCTCAACCCCTTAGCTATTAATCTACATGCATTTAATTCTTCAGCTCTGGGAACTTCTCAGCAATAATGTTTTTGACTGATGATTCCTCACAAGGTTTTTCTTCCTGGCTCTCTGGGACCCAATGGTTCTTATGTTGTTTCTGTTAAATTTATTCCAAAGGGCTATTTAGTCTGTTTGCTAATTTTGAAGATATTTTTTCATCTTTAGCTACTACTATAATTGTAAGACCATCCCGTAAGTTTTTAATTTTGCCTACCAAGTATATAAATTCTGCCATTTCTCTTTGAAGTTTTGTCATTTCTAATCTCAAATCCTTTTGAGTCTTATTAGCTATTCACTCAATGGTTTCTTTGATTTTCTTGAACATCCTCAAAGTTTCCTCTCAAGTCCTTATCAAAGAGGATATAGAGTTGGCTGATATTATTTAGGTTTTCAGAACTTCCATCTTCATTCACTAAGTGTTGGGATTCTGCATCACTTTCTCATTGTGCTCTTTGCAGTGCATGCTTTGTATTGTTGTGGGGGCTCATGACTGGAAGAAATTTGCAGCTTAATTGCTATGGAGTTAGCCTTTGTCAAATGTTATAATAATATATGAATATATTTGAACATAAAGAGTCATTTTACCCCAGGTCAGTGTACCCCAAGAAGAGTACGTTAACTCCATTTCACTCCATTGCACTCCAAGAAGAGCATGGTAACTGTTTTACTCCATAATCTTCACTCCATAAAACTGATAAAGATAAGTACCACAGAAAAAGAGAATTATGGTTGATATCCTTGATGATCATAGTTACAAAGACCCTTAACAAAATACTAGCAAATAAAATCCAACAATATGTCAAGAACATCATATATCATCATATCATCAAATCATAGCAACAAAGTAAAACAAATAGATCATTGAAGCATATTAATTAGAATATAATCTCCTACATATATAGGCAATTTTCTGTGACAGGGGAAGAAGATACAGTAGAGAAAGGTCATCCACCTTAGTAAATGATATTGAGATAACTAGTCATGTGTAAAGAATGAAACTGGACCATTACAGTATACCTTGTACAAAATTAATTCAAGATAAAAGAATTAAATGTTGGTCCTATAACCATAAAATTCACTGAAGAAAATATAACATAAACTCTGTGAAAGTGCTTTGGACAATTACTTTTTATAGCACACCAAAAACAAAAGCAACAAAAATAAATAAATAACATATAAGGCTACCTTAAATGAAAATTTCTCAACACAAGAAAAAACTTTTACAGCCATATATATTTTATCTAGATTTGTAAATATTCCTTTTAAAATATATACAAGTATATTGTCATGTTTACACCAAAACCATATATCAAGTAAGTAAATACAAATTTGTAAAATTTTAACACATCCATCATCTCACAGTTAACATTTTATTTTGTTGGAGAGAATACTTACATATCAACAGCTGTCAAGTATATAGGGCCATGTTATTGACTATAGACAGCAAGCTGCACATTAGATCCTCCAGTCTCTTTATTCTCAAATTCTGCAACAGAGGCTGGAAAGCTACTACAGCAGGGAGAGTGCTTGTCTTGCATGTGGCCAGCATCCCATATAGTCCTGAACCTACCAGGGGTGATCCCTGCGGGCAGAGCCAGGAAGGAGTAAGCCCTGAATATGGCTGAAGTGACTCCAAATCAAAAACAAAAAAACAAAAGCTGCAACAAACACAACATGACAGATTTCTTTGTGATAGTGATTTTACTTGAAAATAGTAGTATTTCCTTTGATATATATCTAGTAGTGGGTTGATAAATAATTAGGGTAGTTCATTTTTAATACATGTAGAAATTACCACAGTTTTCATAATGAGTGAATCAATTTATTATATACATACATTTGTATATCTATGTGGAGAACCACAGTAGCTGAGATTGTAAGAATTGGAGCCTAGGTTGTAGAACAATGGCTAATTTAATTGTGTTTGTTTTGGTATCTGATGCACATATTACCATGATAGATGCAATCAATGCCTCGTAAAGTCTGTTTTTTAGGAGTTAGTCATTTAGGAATTGTTTCTCAAGACTTTAATACATTTTTTAATTTAAAAACCAAGAAAAAGAAGGGGGGGGATTTTATAACCCAGCCTCGGTTTCCAGTTTAAAGATGAGTCTACCTCCTAAAATGCTATGATTTCCTTTCTGAATTATTTGCATCTCTTCCTCAGCTCAAAATTTAGCCTAACCTTTGAAAATAATACAATAAGTAGAGTGCTTGCTTTGCATGCGCATAGCTGACCGAGGTTTAATCCCTGGTATCCCAATGGCCCTCTTTGTACCACCAGGAGTAATTCTTGAGTGTAGAACTCCAGGTTATTCCAGGTTACTCATTGCCAGATGTGCTCCCCTCACAAAAATTGGTCTTATTTAAAACTGATTTTTAGAAGAAACATTGATATATTAATGATAAATACCCCATTTATTTTAAAATGCTATATTGAACTTAATGTTTTAATTTAAATGTTTTTTTACAGATATACCTACATGATATATTTATACTGATATATTTACATAGTATGTCTATAATGTGGTAACAATATGGTATAATTCTTGGTATTTAGCTTTATAGTTCTATATGCCTGACTCCTTGTACCAACAACCATAAGAGTTCTTGTGTCACCCCATTCCTCCCATTTCCTTTTCCTCTGATACTAATTGTCTGTTGAGTTCCTCTATCATGGCTTCTCAAATTGTAATATTTGGATTAGCAACCTCACTGTCACCTAAAAATTTTGTAAAAATGAAAATTCGTGAGTCTCACCCAGACCTACTAAATCAGAAATTCAAGGATTTAAATCCAGTTATTATTTTAGCGAGTGCTCTTGGTGATTCTCATTGCAGGTTAAAATTGGAAGGCTATTACACAATATCTTGCTTTAAGTTAAAGGTAGCCCTAAATCAGTTAATAAGTACCTAATTAGATTTGTGTATTCATATTCACATTATTCATACATGATCTTGTTTTTCTGTCACATATAATAAAAATGTTATAAACTATCATAAAATTTAGTATTCTTACATCACTCAACTTTTTTTTTTTCAGAACCATATCCCACTACCCAAAATTTTAAATTCAGTTCATATTTTGAGAAGTGAATTTTGGAAAAAAAATGAAATTTTTATAAATAGAGCAATGAAAATTTTATGGAGAGAGCATGTTTTATGAAATAGCATTTATTTGAGTGGATGGTATTCTTTAACAATTGTGAAAACTACACTAAACAAATAGGATAGACACAAATCATGGACAGACAGTCCTAAAAAGGTGAGTTTGATATGTTAGAGCATATTCTGTAGAATTCTATTGTACAAGGTACCAAGCATTTTAAAGATATTATTGCTAATTAAATATGAATATTAAAATATTAACTTTTTTGGCCACACTTGGTGGTGCTTGGGTTCCTCTTGGCTCTGCACTCAGAAATCAGTCTGGGGGGGTCATATGGGATGCTGAGGATTGAACCCAGGTTGGTACTGGGTTGGCTGTGTGCAAGGTAAATGCCCTACCCACTGTGCTATCACTCCAGCTCCTAAAATATTACTTTTAACCACATTTTCTTTGTTTCCTGTAAAAAGATAGTGTATAAAATTATCTTAATCTGTATTATAAATGACATAGGTATTCATTAAATATATGTAATATATTTTAGATATTAAATGCCACTACATTTCTTCAGTAATAATAAGACCAGTGAGGATCTGGAGAGGAGTACAGTACATAAAGCAACTGCATGGAACCATCCAAGATTAAATCCTTCTCACTACATATGGTCCTCTACACTTGCCAGATGTAAACGCTGAGTGTGGTTCAAAACAAAAATAAAATAAAATAAAATTAGAGCAATAAGCCATTATATATCTAAATTTATTTTAGGGTTGTTTTATATCCAAAATTAAAGAAACTATTTCTTTGTAATATGAAGTAGAATTACATTATTTTAAAGATACTATTTTATTAATTATTATTTTGATGTGATCAAAATGTACAATTTAGGGGCCAGAGCAGTGGCGCAAGCAGTAAGGCATATGCCTGGCACGCGCTAGCCTAGGACAGACCACAGTTCGATCCCCTAGTGTCCCATATGGTTCCTCAAGCCAGGAGCAATTTCTGAGCACATAGCCAAGAGTAACCCCTGAGCATCACCAGGTGTGGCCCCAAAACAAAACAAAAAAAAAAAGAAAAAGTACAATTTATATGGTAATAAATCGTAACTTGAGCCGTAAAGTATCAGCTAAAAGAAAATTAATGTTATAATTCTTCACTAGTGACTGATTATTCCCAGGAACTGTGAGAGATCCCAGAAGTAATATGAAGTGTATCATAAAGTGTATCAGTGGAAAACCGGCTAAGCTTTGCAAAAGCCGGCTCCCTGTGTGTGACACCAGGCAGGGAAAATCCGCGAAAGTACACCGGCCCAGTGGGGCCCAACTGTGAAAAACTGTGAGTGTGACCTGTCTATGTCTGTCTACTGTCCTCTTGCGTGAAACTCTTGCGAGTGGGGCAAAAAGAGGCTCCAGAAACCTCGCTCACCCAGACGCCATTTTCAGGGAGGGACTACAGAGCATGAAAACCGGCTAAGCTTTGCAAAAGCCAGCTCCCTGTGTGTGACACCAGGTGGGGAAAATCCGCGAGAGTACACCGGCCCAGTGGGACCCAACTGTGAAAAACTGTGAGTGTGACCTGTCTATGTCTGTCTACTGTCCTCTGGCATGAAACTCTTGCGAGTGGGGCAAAAAGAGGCTCCAGAAACCTCGCTCACCCAGACGCCATTTTCAGGGAGGGACTACAGAGCATGAAAACTGGCTAAGCTTTGCAAAAGCCGGCTCCCTGTGTGTGACACCAGGCGGGGAAAATCCGCGAAAGTACACCGGCCCAGTGGGGCCCAACTGTGAAAAACTGTGAGTGTGACCTGTCTATGTCTGTCTACTGTCCTCTTGCGTGAAACTCTTGCGAGTGGGGCAAAAAGAGCCTCCAGAAACCTCGCTCGCCCAGACGCCATTTTCAGGGAGGGACTACAGAGCATGAAAACCGACTAAGCTTTGCAAAAGCCGGCTCCCTGTGTGTGACACCAGGCGGGAAAATCCGCGAAAGTACACCGGCCCAGTGGGGCCCAACTGTGAAAAACTGTGAGTGTGACCCGTCTATGTCTGTCTACTGTCCTCTTGCGTGAAACTCTTGCGAGTGGGGCAAAAAGAGGCTCCAGCAGAGCACGGCTGCTCCGCTTTGCTACGCGGTCGTGCACTCTTTCTAAGGAAAGAACACCATTGCAACAATAAGGAAAAATTACACTAAGAACGGTGCTATATCACAGAAGCAAACATTTCTCTCTGGACTGTCTTCTCTGTTGCATGTTCGGGCCTAAGATTTGACCCAGTGTGAGGCTTCATCCACGGAGGACTCCCCTCCCTTAGAGGCAAGTCAGCCCATCCAGAAAGGGAGGAGCCAGAGGAGTGTGCTGCCTGCATCATATAGACAATGAATACCACCACAACACGTAGAAAAACCCACAATACAAGTGTGACAATGGGGAAACAACGCAGGCCAGCATCAGACATAGAGAATGAAGACAATTCTGAGGACCAGATAATGACCAACCAACTAATCAACCTCTCAGATAAGGACTTTAGACTAGCAATATGGAAGATGCTCAACGGACTCCAAGAAACCATGGATTGAGTTGAACAGAACACTAATAAGAACCAAGAAAATATGAAGACAGAAATGACAAAACTCCAAACTGAAATAACATGTCAACTAACAGGACTGAAAAAGTCAGTAAACGAAGTGAATGACAAAATGGATAAGCTCTGGGACAGGGTATCAGAAGCTGAGAATAGACTTGGTGCTGTGGAAGATGAGATACATAACGATTCCATACAGCAGGAGAGATTGGACAAAAAACTTAAAGCAAATGAGCAGACAATGGAAAAATTAGTCAAAGAATGGGAACAGATGAAAATAGAAGTCTATGATAAGATCAACAGAAACAACTTAAGAATCATTGGAGTCCCAGAGACCCAGGAAGAAAATTTCCAGGAAGAATCAACGGTCAAGAACATCATTAAAGAGAAACTCCCAGAGCTAAAGAATATATGTGATCAAATCCTGCATGCCCGAAGAGTACCAACCAAAAGAGACCCCAGAAAAACCACCCCAAGACACATCCTAGTCACAATGACAAATCCCACAGATAGAGACAGAATTCTGAAAACAGCAAGATCAAAAGAGGAAATCACGTTCAAGCAAGCTTCCCTGAGATTTACAGGAGACCTGTCACCAGAAACACTCAATGCCAGAAAGCAGGGGTGGGATATTGTGAAAGACTGAATGAAATGAATGCTTCACCCAGAATACTATACCCAGCAAAACTCACTTTCCGGTTTGACAGAAGAATACATGGCTTCACAGACAAAAAAAACAGCTCAGAAACTTCACAGACACAAAACCAGTCTTAAGAGAAAAACTGAAAGACCTAATCTAAGACAAGACTACCCAAAAGACACACCAAATTTTGAAATAAAGATGGCGTTAAATCCCAGGACAATTCTTTCTCTCAACGTCAATGGACTAAATGCACCAGTTAAGAGACACAGAGTGGCTAAATGGATCAAAAAACTCAATCCAACCTTCTGCTGCCTACAAGAAACGCACCTGAATAGTCAGAACAAACATAGACTCAAAATAAAAGGCTGGAGAAAAATTATCCAAGCAAACAACACCCATAAAAAAGCTGGAGTGGCCATACTAATATCAGATAATGCAAACTTTATACTCAGGAAGGTTGTAAGGGACAAAGATGGACATTTTATATTAATCAAGGGGTACGTAGAGCAGGAAGAATTCACTCTCCTAAACATATATGCACCGAATGAGGGGCCAGCAAAATATTTAATACAACTGTTGACAAATCTGAAAAATAATATCAACAACAACACAATAATTGTGGGGGACCTTAACATGGCTTTGTCAACACTGGATAGGTCAACCAGACTGAAACCCAACAAGAATATACTAGACCTGAGGAGAGAAATGGAAGAAAGAGGCCTAGTGGATATATATATAGGACACTCCATCCCCAGAAACCTGGATACACATTCTTCTCCAATGTACATGGGACATTCTCCAGGATAGACTACATGCTGACACATAAAACATACCTCCATAAGATCAAGAGGATAGAAATTTTGCAGACTACCTTCGCTGACCACAAGGCTCTGAAATTATTTGTGAACTCCAAAGGGACTCAGAAGAAACACTTTAACACCTGGAAGTTAAACAGCTTCATGCTCAATAACCAGTGGGTCCGAGATGAAATCAAGGAGGAAATCAAAAGGTTCCTGGAAACAAATGACAATAAAGACACAAACTATCAGAACTTATGGGACACAGCAAAAGCAGTACTGAGAGGAAAATTTATAGCTTTGCAAGCACACATCAGGAAGGAAGAAGGAGCTTACCTGAGTAGCTTAATGATACAGCTAATAGAACTAGAAAATGCTCAACAAAAGGACCCAAGAATAGGAAGACAGAAGGAAATAACAAAGCTGAGAGCAGAAATCAATGAAGTGGAAACTCAAAAAACAATCCGAAAGATCAACGAAAGCAGAAGTTGGTTCTTTGAAAAAATAAACAAGATTGATAGACCACTGGCAAACCTAACAAAGAAAGAGAGAGAGAGAAACTTGATAACTCGTATCAGGAATGAAAAAGGAGAGATCACTGCTGATATGACAGAGATTCAAAGGGTAATCAGAAACTACTTTGAAAAACTCTACGCCACTAAAAATGAGAACCTGGAAGAAATGGATAAATTCTTGGACTCTTATAATCTTCCACGGTTGAAGGAAGAGGATGTAGCATATCTAAACACACCCATCACCATTGATGAAATTAAAACAGTAATCAAATGTCTGCCGAAAAACAAAAGCCCAGGTCCAGATGGATTCACTAATGAATTCTATCAAACTTTCCAAGAGGAACTACTGCCAATCTTGGCAAGACTCTTTCATGAAATTGAACAAACAGAAACACTTCCAAATAGCTTTTATGAAGCCAACATCACCTTGATACCTAAACCAGACAGAGATGCTACCAAAAAAGAAAATTACAGACCAATATCACTGATGAATGCAGATGCAAAGATCCTCAACAAAATCCTGGCAAATAGGATTCAATGCCTCGTTAAAAAGATCATCCACTACGATCAAGTAGGTTTCATCCCAGGAATGCAAGGCTGGTTTAACATCCGTAAATCTATCAACATAATACACAACATCAATAACAAGAAAAATAAAAACCACATGATCATATCAATAGATGCAGAGAAAGCATTTGATAAGGTCCAACACCCATTCTTGATCAAAACTCTCAGCAAGATGGGAATGGAGGGAACCTTTCTCAATATAGTGAAGGCCATCTACCACAAGCCAGTGGCAAATATTATCCTCAACGGAGAAAAACTGAAAGCCTTCCCTCTAAATTCTGGCACAAGACAAGGCTGTCCTCTCTCACCACTCCTATTCAACATAGCACTGGAAGTACTTGCTATAGCGATTAGGCAAGAAAAGGATATCAAGGGAATCCAGATAGGAAAGGAAGAAGTCAAGCTCTCACTGTTTGCAGATGACATGATACTCTACTTAGAAAACCCCAAAGACTCTACCAAAAAGCTTCTAGAAACAATAGACTCATATAGCAAGGTGGCAGGCTACAAAATTAACACACAAAAATCAATGGCCTTTCTATACATCAATAGTAATAAGGATGAAATGGACATTAAGAAAACAACCCCATTCACAATAGTGCCACACAAACTCAAATATCTTGGAATAAACTTGACTAAATATGTGAAGGACCTATACAAAGAAAACTATAAAACTCTGCTCCAAGAAATAAGAGAGGACACACGGAAATGGAAACGCATACCCTGCTCATGGATTGGCAGGATTAACATCATCAAAATGGCAATACTCCCCAAGGCATTATACAGATTTAATGCCATCCCTCTAAAGATACCCATGATATTCTTCAAAGAAGTGGATCAGACACTTTTGAAATTCATTTGGAACAATAAACACCCTCGAATAGCTAAAGTAATCATTGGGAAAAAGAATATGGGAGGAATTACTTTCCCCAACTTTAAACTGTACTACAAAGCAACAGTTATCAAAACAGCATGGTATTGGAATAAGGATAGGTCCTCAGATCAGTGGAATAGGCTTGAATACTCAGAAAATGTTCCCCAGACATACAACCACCTAATTTTTGATAAAGGAGCAGGAAATCCTAAATGGAGCAAGGAAAGCCTCTTCAACAAGTGGTGTTGGCACAACTGGGTAGCCACTTGCAAAAAATTGAACTTAGACCCCCAGCTAACATCATGTATGAAGGTAAAATCCAAATGGATTAAAGACCTCGATATCAGCCCCAAAACCATAAGATATATAGAACAATACGTAGGTAAAACACTCCAGGACATTGAGGCTAAAGGCATCTTCAAGGAAGAAACTGCACTCTCCAAGCAAGTGAAAGCAGAAATTAACAGATGGGAATATATTAAGCTGAGAAGCTTCTGCACCTCAAAGGAAATAGTGCTCAGGATACAAGAGCCACCCACTGAGTGGGAGAAACTATTCACCCAATACCCATCAGATAAGGGGCTAATCTCCAAAATATACAAGGCACTGACAGAACTTTACAAGAAAAAAACATCTAATCCCATCAAAAAATGGGGAGAAGAAATGAACAGACACTTTGACAAAGAAGAAATACATATGGCCAAAAGACACATGAAAAAATGTTCCACATCACTAATCATCAGGGAGATGCAAATCAAAACAACGATGAGATACCACCTCACACCCCAGAGAATGGCACACATCACAAAGAATGAGAATAAACAGTGCTGGCGGGTATGTGGAGAGAAAGGAACTCTTATCCACTGCTGGTGGGAATGCCGTCTAGTTCAACCTTTATGGAAAGCGATATGGAGATTCCTCCAAAAACTGGAAATCGAGCTCCCATACGATCCAGCTATACCACTCCTAGGAATATACCCTAGGAACACAAAAATACAATACAAAAACCCCTTCCTTACACCTATATTCATTGCAGCACTATTTACCATAGCAAGACTCTGGAAACAACCAAGATGCCCTTCAACAGACGAATGGCTAAAGAAACTGTGGTACATATACACAATGGAATATTATGCAGCTGTCAGGAGAGATGAAGTCATGAAATTTTCCTATACATGGATGTACACGGAATCTATTATGCTGAGTGAAATAAGTCAGAGAGAGAGAGAAAAACGCAGAATGGTCTCACTCATCTATGGGTTTTAAGAAAAATGAAAGACACCCTTGTAATAATAATTTTCAGACACAAAAGAGAAAAGAGCTGGAAGTTCCAGCTCACCTCAGGAAGCTCACCACAAAGAGTGATGAGTTTAGTTAGGGAAATAACTACATTTTGAACTGTCCTAATAATGAGAATGTATGAGGAAAATGGAGAGCCTGTCTAGAGTACAGGCGGGGGTCGGGTGGGGCGAAGGGAGACTTGGGACATTGGTGATGGGAATGTTGCACTGGTGATGGGTGGTGTTCTTTACATGACTGAAACCCAAACACAATCATGTATGTAATTAAGGTGTTTAAATAAATTTAAAAAAAAGAAAAAAAATACCATTAAAAGAAAATTTGTGAAAAAAAAAATAAAAAAATAAAGTGTATCAGTAACTTTGTTGAAGGTTTTGGAGAAAATATTTTCATAAATGAATAGGAGATATTTTATTGCCATTTATTAATAATTGTGAACAAGATAGATGTTATGCTTCTATCTATTTTATTCCCATGTTTTTGTTATGTTTGGGGCCACACCTGTGGTAAAAACTATTACTTTTGGTTCTGCACTCAGGAATTACTCCTGGCAGGTTTGGGGAACTATATGGGATGCCAGGGATCGAACCTGAGTTGGCTGTGTGCAAGGCAAATGCCCTCCCAACTGTATTATCACTCCAGCCCCTATTTTCAGTAATTTTTTTATAACAGTATAACAACCTGTTCCCATGATAGTTATTTGCTGGACGTTGTATAGTAAGTGTCTGACCTAGGTCCATTCTAGTTTCTTTTGCTCTGCCCAGATAATATATTTAAATACGAATTATATGATCATATGAAATTTGACCTTATGATCTAAATCAGTGCTGCTCAAGCGTATTTTCAAAAGAAGGTTCACCTGGTAAGCGGGAAGCTTTTGGGTTTTTGTTTTTGTCTTTATTTATTTTAGGGCAACCTCCAGCTCAGAGCTTTCTCAACTATGCTCACTGCTTCACTCTGTACTCAGGGATCACTCCTGAGGATCAAATTTGGATCAGTTTATATGCAAGGCAGGTATCATGCCTACTGTACTGTCTCTCTAGCCATCTGGGATGCTTGTGAAACAGCAACTGGTGCCACCTCAGACAAATTGAGATAAATTGTCTCTTTTGTCTCTAGGTGATTTTAATGTATAACCAAAGTTGAGAGCTATAATGTTAGTTATTTGATAATATAAAAGAGACCGGCTAATATATAAAACTTACAGGGAGAGGCACCTGAATTTTTCTTATTCAGATCCTGTAGTAAGTGGCTGAGGAAATCCAATGAACAAATTCAGCCTTCAGATTCAGATTCAGTTCCTTCTCACAGAAGATATACTTTTATAATTCTAACTTCTCCACAGCTCTCACTCCCCAATAGAATTTACCATGTTAATGGAAATGTTTAATATATGTTCCCTCCAATGTGAGTATATACAGCTGCTATGTATACTATAAAGTTATTAAGCTTTTGTGGGTCTAGAGTGATAATACAGTGAGTAGAGTTTACCTTACATGCAGATGACCTGGGTTCAATCCCTGGTATCCAGTATGGTCCAGAGCACTGCTGCCTGTGGCCCAAAAGCAACCAAACTAGAGTCATTAAACTTTGAAATATGGCTAGTGTGATAGAGAACTAAACATATTATTTTAATTTCAATTATTTTAAATGTAAATGATCATGTAATTTGTGGACTCCCTTATTGGACAACATAATTCAAGAATTATCAGTGGGGGCCGGAGTGAGGGCTTTTGCCTTGCATGCAGCCAACACCCGTTTAATTCCCGGTATCCCATATGGTCCACCGAGCCTGCCAGAAGCGATTTCTGAGCGCAGAACCAGGAGTAACCTGAGCGTTGCTGGGTGTAACCCCAAAACAAAACAAAACAAAATTATCAGTGGTTCTTAGTGCACTTGCTTCCTAGTACTATCAGTGCTACGTACATGTGTTGCTAGCCCATGCACATGATGCCTGAGCGTGCAAGGCCTGCATCTCCCTTAAGATGTGGACTTTACTTTCATGCTGAGTTGTGTACCAGGTCTCACTCCTTCTTTGGAGAAGCCAGATGTGTTTTCTCAAATACATCACTTCTTATTTTTGTTATTATTATTATTATTATTATTATTATTATTGTATTTTGGGGCCACATTCAGGGGTCAAACTTGAGTCAGCCACAAGCAAGATAAACTCCCTGCCCGCTGCGCTATTTCTTGGGTCCTCACACTTTTTTTTTCTCTCCCTCCTCTTCCTCAGAATTTCCAAATAAAACATGTTCTTACTTCTAAAAAAATTATCAGTGGCTACATAACATGATAGGCAAAGGCAGTGAAATATTTAGAGTATATGTAAGATTTTTTTCTATTGACCTATACAAATAAGACAAAAGTTTCCATTGTCTGGTTTATTTTCAGAACACTTCTTTAACTGTCTGGAAAATTTTGAAAGTTTAAGAATCGAAGCTCATTGCTACTCAAATAGCAAAAAAATAAAAAAAAGCTCTCTGTTGAAGTTTCAGTAAGGTTATCTTTACTGACCTCTGCAGCTCCTTTTTGGTACTGGTATAAGATGAATTAAAGTTGTACTGTTTATTTTGAAAATTCCATGGTTTCTTTCCATTTTACTTATGAACTATTCTGTAAAATATGCTACAGAAAAGTCACTGTCATATATTTCTCACACTTTCAGGTACCACAATTATTCTATAGATATATTTTTCCATATTAAAACTAGATATTCAAGGGCTGGAATGATAGCACAGAGGGTAAGGTATTTTTTGCCTACCAAATGGAATACCCTCAACATATGGAAATATGATACACTGAGCAACACCATGAGTGTAATCCTGAATGTAAAGTCAGTAATAATCCCTGCATCACTAGGGGTGATCCCATAACAAAGAGAAAGCTTGAAATACAACATGCTATCAGTATCAGTATAAAAGGTATTTGGGGCCAGAGAGGATAGTAGGGACAGAGGTAGGAAGTACAGTTTGCCTTGCATACTGTAAACCCAGGTTCAATCCTCTCCACCTGGAGCCCATCAGGAATAAACCCCGAGTTTAGAGCCAGGAGTTAAGCCCTAAATTCTGTCAGATGTGACCTCAAACTAATAATAATAATAATATACATATTTATGTGATATTAATCTACAAATTATTTTACTAGATAAGGATTTTTGGGGAAATGGACCCCAGCAGTCAAGTTTTCCTGGTTCTGCACTCAGGAATCACTCTCAGGGACCATACTGGATTCTGGGGATCAAAACTGGGTCAGTGTATTCAAGGCAAGTGCTCTACTCACTGTGCTATCATTCTTTCATGTGTCTGGCCATTTGTAGTTAGTTCAGTTCTTCTTTGAGTAATTGTTCACTACCCCCCCCCCCCCGTTTTATGGGGTTAGATTTATTTTCTTGTTAAGTTTGTTATAGAGATTTTTAAAACTCAGAACCTATTATAGTGATCTGGGAATGTTTAGTGGCTATCAAGTTCAATTGACACTAGCGTTAAGAGGAACATTGGAAAGGCTTAAAGAAAACTCTTGTTAATATAGAATAAATTGGTAGCTAATGAATTAGTTCAATATTTTGACGTTGCTTTGTTTCCTCTTTTGGCCCTGAAATTGATCAATTAGGACCTAATCATGTGCCTCTTTTTATGTGATATTCCTTGTTTTTAGAAATTTTATTAGTGTCTACAATTTCTAAATGTTAATGCTTTGTTATCTTTTCATCATCCTATATAATCTTAAGCAGAGCAAAAAAATGAAGTTGGGTGTTTAGTAGTAATATCTTCCAATGCTATTATATTTGATATTTGGCTTGATAAACATAAGATTTGGATTGTTTTTGAAGAGACAAGATGCCAAGACCTTGAGAACCTTGCTCCTTGTTCCTTGACAGAAACAGATTACAAACTGAATAATGTAAAATTGAACTCTAGAAACTGGCCTACAGTAACAAAGTAAACACACAATGAAGAAAATACACAATCAGCACAGAAAACGTCATGAATTGGGGCTGGAGAGATAGCATGGACGCAAGGCGTTTGCCTTTCATGCAGAAGGACGGTGGTTCGAATTCCGGCATCCCATATGGTCCCCTGTGCCTGCCAGGGATGATTTCTGAGCATAGAGCCAAGAGTAACCCCTGAGTGCTGCCGGGTGTGACCCAAAAACCAAAACCAAACAAACAAAAAAAAGTCATGGCATTTTTTGTTCTTGTTCCTTTTCTATGGACAAAAAGCAGAGTAGAACCTAATTGCAACATTCTAACCTATGGGCTCCCAAAGGAAGTGGGTGCTATTTTCATTCTGAGTTCAAAGTTTCACTCCACCTCAAAGATCTTAAAAGTTTGGAAAGTGCACCTGGAAACCTGCATGAAGCAAGAGATGCTAAGTGGAATAGTGAAGCATTTCCTAAAAAGCTTAGGAAGACTCTGAGAACTTCTCTTCGAGTTTTGTTTTTTAATAGAGCCAGGGATTGGAGCCACACCATGAGGCTCAGAGCTGAGCACAGGGAATAAACTACTGGTAATGCTTAGGTGCTCTATGTGGTGCTGGGAATAGAACTAGATTGGCAAAGTATGTGCTTTACCCTCTACTAGCTCTCCAATACTCCTTAGAAAATCTCAACCTGGGGTGCGGAGTGGCGGTCAGGCAGAAGCCACCAAGTTGTTTTCAGAAATTTACTCCTGGCTTTATCCACAGGCATTACACTCAGAGGCTCAGAATCGTATGTAACGAGGGGGAACAAACCTGACTGGGTTACAACCTACCCGCTGTAATAACTCCCTGGCCCCTGAGGGAATTTTGAAGTGGAATAGGAAATAATCTAGAAAGAGTTATGCCCACAGAAGACCTATGAACACTTTATGCTAGCAATGAAACATCCCAAAGGTCAAAGGCCTTAATTTAAAAAAAAATTTTTTTTTCAAATGGTCAACGACTAACAAAAATCACAGCATCGATAAAACCAGCAGTACTCAGTGTTCTTGCCTTCCCACTACGGAATCACTCCTGCTGGTATGTCGGGAGCCATAAGGGGTGCCTTATGGATCAAACTGGGCTCAACCAAGTTGCAAGGCAAGTGCCCACTACCTTCCCACCTCTACACAATCTTACTTTTGATGCAATTCAAATACATTCACTAGTTCAAGTTTATGCGTCCCATAAATTCGTTTAATGTTTTCACTATACATTAACTTTTACATAAGTTAGAAATAAGTTTAAAGTGTCTTTGCTAAATTCGACAAATATAACCTTGTAAGATGAAGTACCGTTTCCGGCGTATAAGACGACTGAATGTTTAAGGTGACTCCCTACTTTTCCTGTTAAAATATAGGATTTGGGCTATATTCACCATAAAAGACTATCTCTCTTTTAACACACACCCAATGAAAATTAAAAAACATGAGAAAAAGTAGAACCCTCAAAAGTTAACAGTATATTTTTAATAAAGCTAGACTTTGGAGTGCCAACAATCATTTTACATTTGTCATTTGTAGTGAGTGACTGTGATTTTTAAATTGTGATCTACATTGAGAGCAGGGAGAGAGGGGGTTCCTCCAAGAGCAACTAGCCTGGGGTGCAGTGATTAGTAGGACAGCTAGAGGAAGACAGAGTGCCTCCTGTGTCCCCTAAAAGCTAACAGAGGACTGAGCACCTGAAAGCTGCATACCCAGCAGCTGGATGAGATTTGATGCTGGGTAACTCAGCTCCTCTGTGTGTCCTGAAAGATTAATCAGGACTGAGTGATGATACCTAAAGCTGGATGGGATGAGGAGGTAAGAGGGTGGCGGATCACTCATCCCTGAAGCTGGAGTAAATTTCAGCATGCTATATACTGGTGTATAAGACAATCCCCGACTTTTAAGAAGTTTTTCATGGGTTAAAAAGTTGTATTATACGCCAGAAAATATAGTATCATTTTCTTTCCTTTTTTTTTTTTTGGTTTTTGGGCCACACCCGGCAGTGCTCAGGTGTTACTCCTGGCTGTCTGCTCCGAAATAGCTCCTGGCAGGCACGGGGAACCACATGGGACACCGGGATTCGAACCAACCACCTTTGGTCCTGGATCGTCATTTTCTCATTTTTGGATGCCAAAATTGTTTTGAGGATATATGTGTCTTAAATAACAATTCTATATTAGGGTATCATCTAGCATATTTTTGAGATGGGTGGTGTTAGATGATTATGTTAACAGCTTACTCCTTTATAATGTCATGGTAATCTTTTGTCAATGAAACTACAAATTATTTGTTTAATGTACAGCTAAACTCTTCAGGTTGGGGGTACTATTCATGTAGTTGATATAATCATTGTTTTTGGGGTCACAACTGGAGCTCAGGGGGCTTTATGTGGTGCCAGGAATTGAACCCAGGGGTGTTGCATCCAAGGCAGATGCTTGACTTGCTGTATCTCTGCCATAATCATTTTTGTAAAAACAAAACAAAATACTGTGAATCATGCTTTAACATGTCCTGTGGTGATCAGAAGCTACTTCTGGCTTGGTGCTCAAGAGTTGCTTCCAGGGCCCGGAGAGATAGCACAGCGGTGTTTGCCTTACAAGCAGCTGATCCAGGACCTAAGGTGGTTGGTTCGAATCCTGGTATCCCATATGGTCCCCCATGCCTGCCAGGAGCTATTTCTGAGCAGACAGCCAGGAACAACCCCTGAGCACCGCTGGGTGTGGCCCAAAAACAAAACAAAAAACAAACAAAAAAGGAGTTGCTTCCAACACGGTGGTTCATGAAGCCTTAGGACTCAAACCCAGGCCTTCCCACAGGTATACATGCACATGCAGAATCCCTTGAACTCCTCAAACATCTGGTCATTAATCTTATATAGTTGCTCATTACAGTCAAATACTTCCTATGATTTTGCCTTTACTAATTTTGAGTTATATTCATTGAACTCTTGAAAAGGAAGGTGTTCTTATAATAAAACCTGTTTTAAAAAGTTATAACCTTCTATGTTGATAAATTTACTGAAATTTTAAATTATCCCTTCAACTCCTTCATTTTCTGGAAGAATTTTTAGGATTGTTCATTCTTTTTATATTTGATTAAATTCTTTAATGAAGTCGTCTGGTCCTGAAATACTAGTGAGGTTTTACCGTTGAAATTTAATAAAACATAAGATGATTAACTTAGGCTTCCTCAATTTTGGTAATGTGTGCCTATTTCTTAGGTATTGGACACATATCATCAAAGAAATTTTGTTCATTACAGTTCATTCAAATTGAAGATACTGATGTATTCACAATATTGATATCTATGAAAACTAATATTCCCTTTCATTCTTTCCCTTCCTTTTAACAGTCTTATCTATTAAAGATTTATTAGTCTTTTTGAAGATGTAATTTGAGTTCTCCATTTTTGTGTTACTGTTGCACTTCAATTTTTTGTTGTTTTCTTTTAATCTGATTGCATTGGATTTAATTGCTTCTTATTAAGGTAGAAATCATGTAATTTATTTGACTTGACTTGTCTAAATAACAAACATTCAGTCCTACATTTTCCTTTCATGTTAACTTCTATAGAATTCCACAAATTTCATAATGTATCACTGGGTGCAATCCTGTAGGCATTGCTGTTCTGACCCCTATTTAGATTTGTTTGTGATCTCTGGTGCACCATAATTCAATATATGAGGGCTGTAATCAAGTGCTGTGATCAAGTGTGGAACTGATGGTAAGCACAAAGTGAATAAACCCTGTTATTGCAATGACAAAGGAAAAGAAAAAGTTTAAAAGTTAAAAATTATTTATTGTATAAAACAATACACAAGAATTTTAACATGTTTCTTGTTCACTGAAAAATGTAATTAAAGGTTCTGATTCAAGACAGCAACATAGGAAAATCCTGAAGCCCCTTCCTTTCAGAGACTAACTGTACATGATGTGGATTAAAACAAAATAATCCTGAAAATCAACTAACCTGTCAAATGAGAAGAAAACAGTAAAAAGTCTGAGATACACTCTCATAAACCAACCTTACTCTTACGTTTATAAGCAACTGATTCACTGTTTCAATTTATTGTTTTAAATATTTTTTACCTTCAGTGAGATTTATACTTTTGTATAAACCCAATTTTTTAGCTTAAAGAAATCCTTTATGTTTTTTTGTTTTTTGTTTTTTTTTTAGCAAAGCAAGATAGTTTTCACTGAATGAGACTTGCTTAGAAAGATGCAAGAGAGAGAAAAGGAAATGTGTTCAAGTGAGAAAATAGGCTTTTCCAGAACTGAAATAAAGAGAAAAACAAGAGAAATGTTTTTGAGGGAGAACATGGGCTGAAAGAGCAAGCCCCTGTTGATATTTCTTAAAAGTATACTTAGGAATTAATTTTTAGCTGTTATCTTGGGAAGCTCAATTCTTTCATCTACATGGAAGGTTGGTCAATAACTATGTTAGAAATCGTTCTCGAGAAGCAATAATGAAAAAAACCCTGATTCTGGTGTTAAGGGTAAGGCTCAGTGGTAGAACACTTTGCCTTCCATGCCTGAGGTCCTCAGTTTGATTCCTGACACTGCCAAAAAACTCAGATTACAATAAACATAGAACTATCAAATCTAGGGGGCATTAAGAACAAAGGATATATGGGAAGTTAAAGAGGAACTGGGAGCATTGGGACAGTATCATTAAGTTCAAGAGTTTGTTTTTTTTTCCTTTGTGAGGGGCTACACCAGGTAGCCCACAGAGGTTATTCCTGGCAGACTTGGGGGACCCAGGGATCGAACCCAGGTCAGTCACATGCAAGGCAAACGCCCTACCTGCTGTGCTATCTCTAGTCTTAGTGTGACTATAACATCAGTCTAAGAATGCAAGTTAAATTACCAGTGATAACATTTGATGGAAATTTTATATCTTTGAAAAATTCCTATCAGATTTTTAAAACAGTGAGGTCTGAGAGAAATCAAAGAAGAAAATGAATATTAAAAACTGCCATGATCAGTGGACATCTTATTTGTCTTTTTTTTGTTGTTGTTATATTTTTGGTAGTTCTATTTTAGATAAGGGTTTCTGAAACCCCATTTACAACCCTTTTCACATAAGAAATTTTTATGACTCTGGATATATAGAGATATAAAACAGGAATACAATTCAGGCATATATAGATAATTAAAAATATAGAAATTTTAAAGCTACATGGACTCAAGTTGGGGTCAAAACCCACAATTTATGAAACTGGGGGGTGGTTATTTTGTTTTTTTTGGTTTTTGGGTCACACTCAGCGGCGTTTAGGGGTTACTCCTAGATCTACACTCAGAAATCGCCCCTGGCAGGCTTGGGGAACCATATGGGATGCCGGGATTCAAAACACTGTCCTTCTGCGTCTAAGGCAAACACCCTACCGCTCTGCTATCTCTCCAGCCCCCGAACCTGGTGTTTTGATAATATAATGATAGAACTTTAATCTTGGTCTACTCCAATCTGAAAAAACTGCTCTGACTGGTGGCTCAGGAGTCAATTCTACCACACCCTTTATTCTAAAAATCCTGGAACATGAGAATAAAAAAAAAGTAAGTCTGTCCAGAAGAATCTTGGGAGTTAAAATGTTTAATTCTTAACTGAAATGTGTTATTAGAAACTACAAAAAACACCTAACTGAAACCAATGAAAGGCTACTGATTTCCAGAACAAGGAAAAGACATATAAATGTGAGAGAATGGTACAGTAGAAACTTTTCATAGTCCTCCCCTGCAAATTAGTCTGGTATTTGTTAGATGTTCTAGAAGAGCATAAGCATACATTTATTTTAGTTAAGCATTATGTATGAGATCTATATATATATACACACACAAATATTGAAAGTATAGCTATATACTAACAAAATCCAAATGAAAGTGAAATGTTCTCAATCAGAAAAATGATGACCCTTTGTACCATAAATAAAGTCTAGGCCTTGCACAAGGGCTCATGCGGTAGTAGAGCAGGTAGGCATTTCCTTCCACTTGCACTTGGCTGACCCCCAAGCACAGCCAGGAATGATGTCTGAGCGCAGAGCCAAGAGTAAGCCCTGAGCACCGCTGAGTCTGGCCCCAAAACCAAACAAGAAAGGACTTGTAGCCTTTGGCTAAAGCTCTAAAATGACAGTCATACAGTTCTAAGTAAAGTAGGGATGAACCCTATCTCTTGGCACAGGAATCTGAATGCGCTGAAAGAGAAGTGCTGAGAAGTCTTTATCCAGAATTACTTGCAGTCCAAAGATGATCTGAACATGGTTACGCTATATCACTTTCCTTAGGTATAGTGTTCCCAGTCTTTTTATTAAGAAATATTTTTCATTAGTTTCTATAAAAATGTCATGCAAAAAATAATCTTATGCATAGACTGGTAAAATATATTGTCATCGAGCAACAACATACCACTTAAATATTTGAGGCATTTTATTTAATAAATAACTTCAGGAAACAGCATGGTAAAAAGTGAACTATTAAAATTAAAAGGCACTTTAAACAAAAATGTGACTAGTAAGAAACAAAATGGGTAAAACAAGCAGTGAGAAATATACAGTGGTCTGTTAGAGCACTAACTGAAATGAAAGTAATGCAAGTGAGAGCTGCTGCTTAAGCCACAGTTCCATTTCACATGTTCCTAAAAGGCAAATTTACAGCCAACACATCAAAGAAACAGGACTAGTAAAAAGTCTCACCCCAAATTACAAACAATACATTTAAGGATTAGAGAAGTCATTAAAAAAAGCACCAGGCTTTAAACAAAATAAAATGAATGAAACAAACAGAAGTTCAGCCCTCAGGTCCCTAATTCAGCAAGTAATCCATAAATTAAGACCTTTATGTCAATATGCTAAATCAGAGACATTTTTTGCAATTACTACTCCTGCAAACTATTTACCCAATTTTGAATTTTGAAAGAAGGTATGAAAATGATCATAATTAACTCAACATCTGGATTTGACTAGTCCAGGAGGAAAAGGTCAAAAAGGCACAATGTGACCTTAACTGACAAGATTAACCATCCTGTCTCAAGTCTTTAGTCAGTCCCTGGCATTGATTATAACATTATTTTCAAAAATAATAAGTCTTTTAAATTATACATATTGTACATTTTCAAAACCTGGCAATATTTCCCTCAAGCTACCTAACTGTGACTATGAAAATGACTATCTTCATTCAGTGTTGCGAAATTTGCTTATTTTCCCTCATATTTCGGATTGACGACAGTTGTCACGGCACTCTTATAAATAGGATTTTCACCCTAAAAAGGAAAAAAAGGAAAAGGAATCATCATTTACTCTATTAAAATTGTGTTATTAGCTTATAAAACATCATAAAGTCATGTTCAGATGTCATTTGTGTTTTGTCTATAAAATATCACAATCGACATTTTTAAAAAAACCCTTTTAAGATAACGGTTTACAAAGTTTCAGAAAAAACTGAAGGTTTTCAACTGCAAGACTAAAGGTGTCCCAAGATCTGGCATTTCATTATTGAGTGCTGCTGCTGCTTCTACAGGCTTGGTTTAAGAAAGTCCTCCATGGCAGAGAATGTGGTATTAGATGGTTTCCGAATTCCTTTCTCAAAGAAGATTCAACTTTTCTGCCATCAGTTGCCTGAAGCTTAACTCCTGATTATGCATGAGGTCCTTGGAAGTTAGCAAGAATCCCTGTTTTTCATCTGTGCTAGGATGTACTCCTGGGGCTCTTCAACAGAAAGTTTCATGGGAAGGCAGTCACAGTCACTCAAGGTACCGCGGCTCATGCCTCACCAAGTCATCAATTGTATTGACAAAAATGCTTATTATAATGTCAACAAAATAATTATCATGAGATAATATCATGGTGAGTGGTTTAATTTTAATGCAATACTATATTTGTAAGTAAAAAGTAGTAAAAGCCAAGCCAAACTAAAATGAAACTTCTAAAAATCCAAAATATACCAACTGCGGTGCACTGACCAGAAATGTTAAGACAAAAAGCCAGGCCACCAGTTTCTTTTAAATTCTATATTATATGAAGACATACTTTTAAGTATCTGCTATAGAAAGTCAATTAAAAATAAAACCAAATATGGAGCTGGAACAATAGCACAGTAGGGAGGGTGTTTGCCTTGCACAGGGCTGACCTAGTGGATCCTCAGCATTCCTTTCTCAGCAGGTCCCCTAAGCCTGCCAAGAGTCCTGGGCACCACCATGAGTTAGTAGCCCAAAAACACAACAAAAAATACAACCAAATAATATCGCAAGAACGTATAGTAAATACAAGTGAAAAATTTGGGGGGAAGAAAGTAAGATTTTGAAATGTTAGTCTTGCTAAGCATGGAAATCAATTAACATTTTGGAAGTACAGAGAGAAATATGTATATTCTATAAGACTAATGAGAAAAAAAAGGGGGAGACCTAGGCTATTTTCAAAATAAAATTAACTAAAAAATGTCAAAAATTAAGCAAACATATTAAAGTTAAGTGTATGTCAAGTCAAAATGTATAGAAAAATAGCAATTTATACAGAAATACGTTCATCTGAAAGTCTTCATGGTCATAAAGTTGAGTATATGTTTTGGAGTGGGGAAAGGAAGGAAACAAATAATGAAAGCAGTGCCAAATCAGAAAAGAATGTGTTATGCTAAAAAGAATGAGATTTACCCTGCAGATATGAAATCATTAAGGGACATACAGAATGTAAGAAATACCAAGTAAGTTACCATGACTCCAAACCACCAGTTAAACAAAATACCAATCAACACACAGCAATGTGTCTTATTCTTGCCCCACTCTACCCCATAGAGTACAACTTGGCCAGATACTTCAGAAACATGGAAGAACTCAAGACTTAGAACAAGCAGTATTGATAGATTCTGGATGATTAAAAAATAACTATAAATTCTGAGCTCTATTCCACCGTAAGAGAAATAAAACACTTTACAGACATTACAGAAAACATTTTCCAATGGAAATAGGAAATGATCTAAGAAATTACACTTCTAGCAAGTTTATGGTCCAAGTAATTTATACATTTCATTTCTATCTTCCTATCTATATATAATGGTAGTACTTTCCATTCTTTCAAATAAACTACCACTGAGTTTCTTTAAATAACTCTTAATATATATCTCTAGTATGCAGCAATACATATTTTGGGAGATTATAAAAAATAATCAGAAAGAAAAATCAACTGTGTCCAAAGTACAATTTATATGGCAGAACTTACCTCTGGAGAAAAGTTTGTCTTTTCATATATAGAAACATTTTAAATTATCATTTCAAAGTCCATTCAAATAAAAGTTTAACATGCAAAATTAGAACAAGAATTAAAGTATTTGCATTAGGCATCACTCCCAATGACTAAAAGATTCCAGATTAGTTGCCACCATTCAGAATGCAACCCATCCCATCCCAACAAAAAGCAAAGCCTTGTAAAACCAAGAGGACAGGATTATACTGAGAAGTGATGTCCTCTGTTGTGCGTAAACTGTTATTCTTGCACTGACACTGCAATGGCTATACATATAAAGTAGTCTAATGCACACTGGTGTGTGATTAGGAATTTGCATTTAAATTTGCAAAGCAGCACAGGAGGCCAGTTCAAGTGGTTGGGTTTTGTGTTTGTTTGTTTGTTTGTTTGGGGGCCACACCCGTTGACGCTCAGGGGTTCCTCCTGGCTATTCGCTCAGAAATCACTCCTGGCTTGGAGCGACCATATGGGATACCAGGTGATCAAACTGTGCCTAGGCTAGCACTTGTAAGGCCTTACCTCTAGTGCCACTGCTCCAGCCCCTGGTTGTTTTTTTGTTTTTTTTATATATATACATTAACAATTCTGGTTAACCATTTAATTTTTTTGAATGTACCTACATGGTGTTCTACCACACTGAGATAAACAAAGCCTGCCTATCATCCAAAACATAATAAAGATCACTGGCAAACCTTGGTCTCCTATCAGAAATAATTCCAGGGTTTGTTTTCAATACTGGTGGCTCACTCATTAATTTATTTTCTAATTTAAAAAACTCTCAATGATCTGTTAAGTTACTTGTCTGGATTTCACTAGTATATAAGCATTAAGTTTCATTATTAATCATTAATGAAGCCCTTCAAAGTACACTGTATCGCACAACAAGAGTAAAAAATTCACCTTTTGGTAAGACAGTGAAATTTTCTTCATGAAAAATTGTTAATATTTAATTACTGATGTAACATGAAAGGTAAAGTAAAGAAAAACCCTAACAAATCTTTTTTTTCCCTCAAAACACTACTTCCTTCAATATATATATATATATATTTTTTTTTATTTATTTATTTATTTTTTTTTTTTTTTTTGGTCCACAGCCAGTGATGCTCAGGGGTTATTCCTGGCTATGCACTTAGAAATCGCTCCTGGCCTGGGGAACCATATGGGATGCTGGGAATGAACCCAGGTCCATCCTGAATCTGCTGCGTAAAAGGCAAATGCCTTACCACTGTGTTATCACTCTGGCCCCTCGAAATTATTAAAGAAAAAATATCCAGTGTCTGAAAATGCATCGATATGCCTGTCTGTGGATTTGATAATATTTTCCTCCTACTGAGTTAACCACCATTTAGAAAGCCTAAATATTGCTAGAAATAAAAGGAGGGGAAGTTGACAATAGGTATCTATTGGTATTAATCAAACCAGGAGTAGCCCTTGAGCATTGCTGGATATGACTCAAAAGCAAAACAAACAATAAATTCAAGAATCAATAACATTATAGTTGTATAATATAAAATGCTAGCTTACATTTTTTGTTTTGAAATTAAGATGTATTTATTTTTGCTAGCTAACCCTGAAGTTCAAATAATGTAGGTATTATTAGAGAAATACCAAGTAAAAAAGCATAGCACAACCATAACTAGAAACTGACAGCTGTAATTCGATCATCAAAAACAATGGCACCACATAACAGATTTTAATACTGACTGCATTTAAAGATACATAAAAACAAAGGTCTAGGAAGTGGAAGAGATGGAATTTGGTCCCAACCAAATGCTAACCATAACATTATTTCAACATAATACAGATGATGTTTCTACTCTATAAAGCGTATTTCAAAGCCCTTCTAAACACACAAATCCTAAATAAACACATATAGAAAAGTCATGTAAATAAAGCCACTTTCAGAAAATTGAGATAGTAGTAAAGGACACACAGTGCAAAAAAAAAAAAAAAAAAAAGATAAAGTTTACATGCAAAGACAGAAAGTGAAGGAAAATACGAACGGCAATTTAGAGACCAGCTTTACGTCCATAGTTTGGATTCTTGAATTTATTAATAGGACTCTTGTAAATCGGATTTTCTTGCTAAAGTAAAAGAAATAATTTCTAGTGATTTTTATCAGAAAAAATATATACATACATATAGTGTTTAAGCACCATAATTTTTTTTACTCTTTTAGTAAGCTTACTTGTCTGAAATTAATTTTAGCACCCAAACAAATGATGGTAAAATGCTAATGACAAAAAATATTTTACAATTTTAAATCATCACTGATTTCTTTTAAAAAAGATGACTATAAAAGGGTAAAGTATTTGATCATACAATCAAATGAATCTTTTTCAAAATAACAAGATTAAATAAACTACCACAAACTTAAAGCAATGTGTACTGGATAATTTGCAGACTAAATATGCCTTAAGTGTAGAGTTCCTGAAATATCAATGACATGCCAAGATTTATCATGCCCACTGGACCCCACTGCAGTCCCAAGAAACCACTGATTTCTGCCTTTTCTAGAATATCACTTGACTGAACTAAACAGTATGCTGCCTTCTGAATCTGGCTGCTTTCCAAATAAGACTTCTTCTTGAAAAAAGAAAAGAAAAACTATCCACTGAATAGCTTGCCGCACGGAAAACATTATTTGGAGCTATACAAGATGGGGAGGAGAAAAGCAAAACAGACTTAAGATAAAAATTATGAATAAATAAATGTAAAGACGATACCAAAAGATATTCATTTTTTAACTATCACAGTGATTTAATTTAGTGCCATTAGAAGATAAATGAATCAAAGATATATTTTTTATAAAGATAGATTCTTACATAATACTGCATTTTAATAGAACAAACTTATTTTAATCTAATGCAGATTCTTTGAAAAATAAACTATAGTAAAAAATGTGGGGCCGGAGAGATAGCACAGCGGTAAGGCATTTGCCTTAGATGCAGAAGGATGGTGGTTCGAATCCCAGCATCCCTTATGGTCCCCCGAGCCTGCCAGGAGCAATTTCTGAGTGTAGAGCCAGGAGTAACTCCTGAGCACTGCTGGGTGTGACCCAAAAACCAAAATAAAATAAAATAAAAAAAATACACACACACACACACACACACACACACACACACACACACACACACACACACACATATATAAAATTCCACTGATCAGTTTTAGAATGAATAACTTATTAGAAGTATTGTATTTATTTTATGAGCGACCTTACTATTTGATGCTTTGCAACTTACCGTATCCCATTTGGCATTCATTTTTTCCTTTTCAAATTTGGCAAATTCCCTTCTGTCATGAATTATCATCAAAAGCTTCCAAATTAAAAGCAATGCAAGGCCAATAAGAACAATTCCAGCCACAACACCAGCTACAATTGGTATGATGTCTGGTCCAGTGGGACATTCTGTAAAAAATTATGAATACACTAGGTATTAAAATATGCAGAAGTAAAAGAACAACATAGTATCTTTAAAACATACAATAATAAAGCCAAAGTAAGAACATTTGCTCCAAAGCATCCAGAACAACCTAGTGAGTTCAAAAGGTCAGAGCATATATAAAATCAATTACTGGAAACTGAAAACTAGAAAAATCATACCTTTGATAGCATGAAAAATAATTAAATGCTTGTGTATAAATCTAATAATAGTATGTATGATATTTCTTTTTTTTGGGGGGGGGGCATATCTGGCAGTACTCCTGGTTCTGGGCTTAAAAATCGCCCCTGGCAGGCTCATGGACTATATGGAATGCTGGGATTCGAATCACCAACCATCCTGGGTTGGCCGTGTGCAAGGCAAACGCCCTACCACTCATTGTATTATCTCTCCGGCCCCTGTACAATATTTCTATACTGAAAATCACCGAATACTAATGAAAGAAAGACCAGAATAAAAGTACAGCTATTCCATGTTTACTTATTGGAAAACTCAATATTGTGAGTTTTTCAATTTGATTTATAAATTATCTCAACAAAAATTGTGGGATTTTTATAGACAATAGCAAGTTAATTCAAAAATTCATGAATAAGCCAGAACTACAATGGGCTGGAGAGATAACACAGTGGCAGGGCATTTGCCTTGCAAGCAGCTGACCCAGGACCGACAGAGGTTCAAATCCCGGAATCCCACATGGTCCCCCGTGCCTGCCAGGAGCGATTACTGAGCGCAGAGCCAGTAGTAACTGCTGAGTGCCGCTGGGTGTGATCCCTCCCAGATTTTTTTTTCTAGAAATGCATATACCTGGGAACCCACATTATCCTATGTCAAGAGTAGTCTGAAGTAAGAGTGTGCAGTGTGCAATGTGTAAAGGAAATAGCCAGAAAGAAGCCCAGATAGAAAGTTGTTTAATCCTCAACAAAATTAAGAAAGGTCAGTCTTTTCACCAAATGGTGCTATAACAATAGGGCACTTGAAAAAGAGGAGGAAGAGGAGGAGGAAGAAGAAAAGAAGAAGGAAGACAGAAGAGGAAGAAGAGGAGGAAGAGGAAGAGGTGGAAGAAGAGGAAAAGGATGAAAAGAAGAGGAAGAAGAGGAGGAAGAGGAAAGGAAAAAGAGGAAGTGGAGGAAGAAGAAAAGAGGAAGAAGAACAATGCAGATACTAAGATTAATAAAAAATGATACATATACGAAGAAAAAAAACCCATAAAACTTCTAGAACAATGTTGTCTAAGTAATGCTCTCTGGAATCACTCAGGGACAACAGTAGTAGCCTCAGGAGCAACTGAGAAGCATTGTTGGCTCACTAGAAAGGTGGCACAAACTAGAGTGATAGAACAGAGGGTAGGGCCTTGCACGTGGCCGACCTGGGGTCCCCCAACCCTGAAAGAAGTAATTTCTGAGAGAAGAGACGGGTAACCTCTGAGCATTGTGAGAGTGGCCCAAAAACAAACAAACGAAAAGGTGGCAGATTCCAGGACTGCAGTGAGTTTTTAAAAAGGGGTGGAAATAAGTCGGGTAAGTGTAGGATCCTCTGCAAGAATCCCCAAGAAAAGGCCTGAGGCTGCACAATGGGCTGAAGGCAAAGCTCTGCACTAGAGGCTGAGGCTCTAGTGTCAGTAGGAGTGACCCCTAAGCACTACCACGTTTGGGCCCCAAACCCAAAATCCTTCCCTTCCCCTGCCAATAATAAAAACTGCCAGAGGAAAATCCATAGCTTGCAGGGGTCCTCAAACTACGGCCCGCGAGCCACATATTGTATTTATTCCCATTTTGTTTCTTCACTTCTAAATAAGATATATGCAGTGTGCATAAAAATGTGTTCATAATTTTTGTTTTGACTATAATCTGGCCCTCCAACAGTCTGAAGGACAGTGAACTGGGTCCCTGTTTAAAAAAGTTTGAGGACCCCTGGAGGCAAGGAGTCCTTATATTAACAGTAAAAGCAAGACACTTTGTTAAAAGAAAAACTTGAAAAGTTGCAATTCATCAAATTAAAAAAGCTTCTGGTCTTCAAAACCCACTACTGGAAAATTAAAGGACGAGGAAAAAATGAGTAGGTGACAAGCTTTGCAAAAATGCATTAACTTCAGTTGTAAAATATACAAAGAGTTTTTTTTGGTTTGGTGTTTGTTGTGAGATTATTTGGGGGGGGGGGCACACTCAATGATGCTCCTGGCTATGTGCTCAGAAATCTCTTTGGGGAGACCAAATGGGACACCAGGAAACTGAATTGCGGTCCGTCCAGGCTAGCACAGGCAAGGCAGACGCATTACTGTTTGCACTACTGCTCAGGCCCCGTTTGTTTAATCAAAACCAGGGTAGCCATATGCAAGGTAAGCACTCGGTACTATCTCTCAGCCAGTAACTAGATTTAATCGTCAGTTTCCATCCATAAAACTTAACTCGTTTCTTTTTTCTTATTTCTTTTTTTGTTTGTTTATTTTTGGACCACACCCATTGATGCTCAGAGGTTACTCCTGGCTATGCGCTCAGAAATCGTGCCTAGCTTAGGGGGGACCATACAGGACACCGGGAGAATAGAACCGAGGTCTTCTTAGGCTAGCACTTGGCCTTACCTCTAGCACCACCGCTCCAGGCCCTTTTCTTATTTCTTATATACAATTTTAACAAATTTAAAAATGCCTCAAAAAGTGCTAGACAAACAGTACAGCAGGTAGGTCACATGCCTTGCGTGCATCCAACCTGGATTTGGATCCCTGGCATCACATAAGGTCCCCTGAGTACACCAGGAATGATCACAAAAATATCTGGGTCTGACCTAAAACCCAAATAAATAAATAAATAAATAAATAAAAAGGCCTCACTCAACTTGAACTTAAAACTATCCAATTAGAGGTTAGTTCAGGATATCAGTGAAACTATCAGAAAGCCTAAATCGGAGAAATAAGGCATAAAAGAAAATGTAAGGAATTTTGACACAGATTCCCTCCTACCTGGGGTTTCTACAACGTAAACCATGCTCTCCTTGTGCCCGTGCACTGAGTATGTGAAATAGAACCAGCAATCATCGATATCCTTCTCCTTACAATGGGACATTTGGCTAAACTGCCCAGGTTGGGGCAATTTGTCCCGACTGTCAACTATGGTAATGTTGAAATGCGAACAATCTTGTTCACACGTGTCTTTCTTTTCTCCCTTATTGAAGACTCTGCACTGGACACAATCTCTGTTAAAATACAAATTGCAGTTAATTATACCATTTTTTGTAAAAATTCTCCGCATGAACATTTTCTAGGATAAAGCTAAAACCATGGGGGCACGGGGTCACATATAACTGACTGTGGAGGCTGTGAAAAATCTACCAACAACTCAAAATTTCTTCACACATTAGGACCAACAATTGATTTAAAACTAAACATAATAATGAATCCAAGGTGTTTCTGGCAGCATCTTGAGTCTCAGTGGTAGCATGGGCTCTGAACACACACAATCTCTACACTGCACATGTTCTCACACCTCCAATGACAAGGAGTGTTATCAGAAACACCACACCTTTGAGCTAGGCTATTATCTTTAACGGTTGCAGTGGTCTTTATTGTATGTGCAAAATGTCCTCTTACAGAAACATTATTTAATTATGGAAAGTTCTTCATGTAAAAACAAAGATGCACATCATGTCAGTAGTGCAAATTTGCTTTCATTAACAGCAAAATTCTATGTATACCAAAGAACTATTTTAGTGAATTTATAAATTTTTTTTGTTTATTTGGGGGGGTGGGGCCACATCCAGTGACGCTTAGAGGTTAATCCTGGCTATGTGGTCAGAAATCCCTTCTGGTTTGGGGGACCATATGGGGTGCCAGGTATCAAACCTAGGTCTGTCCTGGATTGGCTGCATGCAAGGCAAACGCCCTAACGCTATGCCATTGCTCTGCCCCCAAATTTATAATTTATTACAGTACATGTTTTATTTATATACTTAAATTTATCTACAGTAGATATACAGACACTGAATAGGTATATGCTTAGATATATAATAAAGATTTCTTGAGAACAAAAGTCAAAACCAAAAAAAAAACAAAAAACAAAAAGAAAATATTTAAAAAGGTTCTGTTAGATTCAAAATCTTTAGGCAAAAAGGTAGACAACATTTCTAAACTGGTGAATTTACCATCGGTAAATAACATTTTATTGGTAAATGAAATATAAAACTACCAGCATGCACGCTTTATGGTGTTGAGTTAAAACTCAACTATGATTAACTTTATTAAATCAGTGCCTTATTAAAAATTAATAAAATGGATCTATACTTTTAAAAACTGCTAGCTTAAGATGAGTTATAGGTAGACCCAATTTGTGGACTCAGAAACTCAGGTCTTTTAAGACTTGAACTGGTGCCAATACAGGCCCAGAAAGTACTAAAGCCTTCCTGCGCCTCCCCCTCCCCCCCCCCAGACACAAACACACACACTGTCCTCTGGAAAGAAGCTCCAGCAGAAACAAGGGCTGTGGGAAGGACATGAAGAAGGACCACCCAAAATTACAAATTCTTCTGACAATGCCATGGCAATGGGCTCTCATTTAAGAAGGCAGCCCTTGTGGGGAGGCTTGAGAGAAATTCTAGAAAACAACTCTAGAAAGACAAGCAGGGCACCTCCTCATTCTCGGGGTGGCCCACATCTCCACCTCAGATATGTTTTCTCTAGAAGGCACCATTCTCTCCTTATAATCTCAACTAACACTCACTTGACAAAAATATTGCTGGCTTTCAGTTAAAATTATATTTCCAATTAAACTTTAAAAAAGGAAATAAAGTAGTAAGATAAACTAGTTCTTATAGACAGTATCTCACAAAATATTTTAACCGGCAATTAAAAAATCAAACACTATTTTTTTGTTCAATAATATTTTTTCAAGGAGTAAAAAGTCTTCAATTTTGCTTTGAAGTACTAACCAGCAATTGGTAATGCTAATTTGACAAGGTGATTCTGTTATATAGCAATACAAATTAAAAGAAAAAAGCCAAAGGGGGGAAAAAAAAACCCAAAACCACTTTTCTATGAGACATTTCACTTTCATGTGACAAACACTAGCTATCGAGAAAGAATTTTCAGAAAAGTTTTTCAATGTAAGCAGGAGTTTTACAACACTGCTGTGGTAATAAGGTATTACAGTTAGGACAACAGACAGTAAAAAACTGTTTTCAAGAAACAAGAAATACTTACTTATGCTCAACACAGACACCAATGCAAGTCTGACACAACTCGCAAGTCGAACCTTGGAACTTTGGATCTGTGCACTTACAGGTACCACACTCACAGATGCCGCGGCCATTGCAGATCTGTCCATTTGAGGCCAGGCATGTAGTGGTATCCAAAGAACAGTCACACGCACTGCCAGTGTAGTTGGGGTTGCATTCACATACACGGCACTTGCAAACACCATTCCCTGCAGTGAAACATACATTTCTCAATACAAATATAAGAGCAAAATCTAGCACTGATTTAAAAGTGAAAACAGTTTAACTATAACATAATATTGCCCCTTTTGCTATTTATTCACTTTATTGTATCTGATGCATCATACTTTGGAACCCTTTCTCACCTCCACAAATCAAGCCATTAGATCTATCACAGTTGAAATTATCACACTCGCAGAATTTTCCAGAATAAATTTCATTTGTATTATCCCTCTTCCTACAAACACACTGTCCACAGACGCACTCTCCGTTGTTACTACAGATTTCTGAGCTGTTTTCTTTCCTGCAGTATGCATCCATGTCTTCACTGTTAACTTCATCTGTGCTACATTCACAATGCCTACCAACACGTCCCTCGTCACACCTAAAGAGAGAGTCCAAAATTTCAATCACAAAAAATAATTTCAAACAAGTCATACTGTGAGGAAAAAGGCCAGGAGAAAGAACATGGAGACTATACACAGTATTCTTACCCTTCAATTTATTATTTTACAGAGTAATCTTCATACCACAGATGTCATTGGTAAGCAAAACACACAGAAACACACACACACACACACACACACAAACACACACACTACATATGGAAAAGAGCCATAGGGCTAGGAAAAAAAACTTTGATAACATAATGGCATTATTTCCACCAAAATTAAAAACATGATCTGATAATAAACAGGTCAACAAAACATTATGCATCTCAGGATATACTTTCTAAGAGTATTCTAGCTAATATACCTTCAAATGATACATTACACTATTACAAGTAAATGATCTCTAAATATAAAGCAATAGCATATTTATATTATCAAGTATCATAAATTCACCCCAAAAATCAGATTCTCAGGTTGAAGAAAAAAGTAAACATAGCAACCAAAAATGTAACTATGGTGGGGGAAGGGTGATAGTAAATCAGGTCGGGGTTTGCCTTGCACACAGCCAACCTGGATTTGATCCCCGGTATTCCATATGGTTCCTGCAACCCACCAGGAGTGGTTCCTGAGCTCAAAGGCAGTAGTAAGATTGAGCACTGCTGTGTGAGGCCTCAAGCCCAAAAATAAGTAAATAAAAGTTTTTAAAAGTATCTTATGGCAGATTGTACAAGCATACTCTATTTTTTAGAACACCTAATGCTTAAAGACATAGAATACACTAATTCCCTAACAAGAATGTAAAAGGAAAAACAGTAAAAACATTTTCAACATAATTAATTTGGTTAAATAGTTTTATGAAAAGATGCATCGATCAGACTCAATCATGGTAAGTACACCATGTAAAAAAGTGTAAAATTTTGTTTTTATAACAGACAACCAATAATTGATCGGAAGTATAATCATTTGCTATTCTCCTAAGTGGAAACGCTTCAAAGTTGACATTTCTTTTAAATGCTCTCCCTCAATATCTTAAAGGGGAACATCTACTGAGAATGTTATTTTTTTCTCGTGTTTTTTGCTTTTTTGTTGTTGTTTTGTGAAGCAAGATACTTTTTATTGAACAAAATTTGCTTAGGATAAAGATGTGAGGGGAGAAAAATGGAAAAGTATGTGTTCAACAAAGAAGCTCATTCTTTCTGGAGAAGTCAGGCTTCTCCAGGGTGGAAAAAGCAAAGATACTAAGAGACAAGCAAATGAGATATGTGTTCAAAAGAGAACATAGGCTTGAAGAACATGCCTACATTCAATTTTAGTTTTTAAAGAACTAGAAAGAAAGGACATGGGGGTAAAGTGCTTGCCTTTGTATGCAGATGACCCAGGCTTGATCCCTAATACCCCATGTGGTACCCAGAGCTCACCAGAAATAATGTCAGAATTAGAGCAAGAAGTAAGCCGTGAGCACTACTGGTACAGCGCCCCCACTTAAAAAAAAAAAATCAGCCCCTCAAAATTAATTAAAAAAAAAAAAAGAGCTGCCTTAAGAAACAAAAAACAAGAAAACTTTAAATGTAAAGAACAGTCTTAAAGGTGGAAAAAGATAGACTGTATCTACCAACTATAGTATCATGAAATTAATCTTGCCCACTGATAACCATTCAAGCCAACACAGCTTTACTGACATTCTCCAACAACTGCAAACTTACCTGCAAGCTCCACACTCAAAAGTCCCATTTCCTTCATGACACTTGGGACTATGAGGAATTCCTTCCTTTTCACATTCACAATTACAGATGAAGTGAAGAATGATCTCTACCTCTTCGGTGAAGCCCAGAGGTTTAATTTTAATTGTTTCAGGATTCCTACTTGGGCATTTTTCTGAAGTTATGTTTATTTCAAATTGAACCTTGAAGATAAAAATAACAAGTTAACTAAGCAATTTATATCTACTGGAAATATTCGAACACTATTTGTTTCTGAAATAAAAAATGATAGTGTATATTCCAGCAATTATTTTCTTTTCTAGAGAAACTATTTCTACAATATATACCTCATCTCCAATGGAAATATTGGAGCATTTTCTTCCATTTTCCTCTGTTCCATTCACACCATTTTTGCAGAAAGATTTGTAACTTATTTTCACTCCTTCTGGCAACTTGCTGTTCTCCAGAATGACTTCTGAGGAAAGAGACTAAAAAAATAAAAAAGATGAATTAGATATAGAAATGCCAAACAAAATGATACTATAAAAAAATAAAGACAGAAAACCTTTAGGTCTGGTAAAAAACAAGTATCATTTATAAAAAATATTTGAAGCCAAACCTGACTAAGTGATAAGAAAGCCAAGAAAGCATACATACATACACCCCCACACACAAATTGGCTCTACTTAATAATAACTTCTTCAAAATAATGACTTCGAAAGACATTTGCTTCAATTATGAAGTCATATGGCCACATGGTACAGAAATCTGATAATGAGATCTAGTAACTCACAACAAGCATTTTCTTTTCAAATTGGTAATATAATATTAGTCTCCCTTCTGGCCTTACTATTTCCCAAAGGAAAATAAACCACTGTATAGTCTGGAAATAAATTTGATTAGGAACTATTATAACTCTGGCCAAATAAACAAATCAGGAATTGCTGAAGGGGGGATTCAAGCCAGTGTCCTATCAACAAATCTATCAACAGAACTTTAACAACAAATGGAAGGAAAATGCTGCATACCTAACTTTTAATAGAATTACATGATAGAAGTGAAAAAAAATTTAAATGACTTTTACAGACCGAAGCAATAGTAGGGCATTTGCCTTGCACATTGCTGATCTGGATTCGATCCCTGACATCCCATATGGTTTCCCAAGTCTGCCAGGAGTGATCCTTAAGCACAAAGCCAGAAGTAATCCTGAATGCTATCAGGTGTGGCCCAAAAACAAAAATAAAAAATTAAAGTATTCTTTAAGACAGAGAAGACATGAACAGCTACAATTTTGATAATCTTTCTAAACTTGTCTGTTTACTTAAAATGATTAGAAATCGATGTTGAAAGATGTTCTGAATCAAATTCTAAAAAGAGAAAAGAGCTCTTCTTTAATTTTAATTCAAATTCTCCTGTAAGTTAAAAAGTCTTTTATAAATCTTATAAAAAAGTATAGCTTTAAATATATAAGACAAAATTTGGGATAAAAGGGGTTTTCCTTTATATGCAGCTGACCTGGGTTCCATTCCCAGTATCCTCTATGGTCCCAAGCATTGGCAGGATTAAGTCCTGAATGCAGAGCCAGGAGTAAACCCAAGCATCACCAGGCATGGACAAAAAGACAAAAGGATAAGCAAAAGTTTTTCAAAGGGATGTCTTAGACTGTGGGCCACATGTTCAAACAGATCTTTTGCAAGTGGAAAGCCCTGGATTTCATACCAATTTCCATTCCATTTCCAGCAAGAAATCCCAAGCACCTGCTGGTATAAGCCTTATCCTCACAACTAATACCAAAGAGAAACTTCAGAAACTTTCGTTATCAAAGTAGATGAACCTTTATATGACACTGAGGAAGAAAAGGATTGAGCGAATTCTAAGTATATAAATGTAAATTAAGTGTCATATTTATATTCCAACAAAGAAAGTTACTGCTTACTATAATTCAAACATTTACTGGGACATTGTCCTCACAAGGCTTTATCATATTTATTTTTTAGCTTATGCCAATAATTATGCTTTTATGTCAGAATAAATTTTTCAACAGATATATAGCATTTAAATGTAATATAAATATTATATGTGAAGAAAATTTTATTTTATAGAAAGTTTTCTCAACAGGATATTGTACACAGATCTTAAAATATACTTACATTGTATGCATCAATGATCAACTGAATTACATTGCTAGAATTTGCAGATAATGTTCCTACTGCTGATTTAGGGATCAAATTTTTCAATTCCTGCAATTAAAAGATAAAGCGTTCTTTAAAAGCCCAGTTATTCAACACCTCCTGAGCATCTACTATTTCTTTTTAAATACCACTTCCCTATATATTTACTAAATAACTTGTCTTACTTGAAAGAATTCATTCTGTATATATGATTAAAAATTAGTAACTCAATTTTATAAAATACAAAGTATATTTTCTCACACTTTAATTCAGACACAGATTTACTTTTTTGGATTTTGGGTCACACCCAGAGCGCTCAAGGGCTACTCATGGCTCTGCACTCAGAAATCACCCCTGGCAGGCACAGGGACCATATGGGATACCAGGAATCGAACCACCATCTGTCCTAAATTGGCTGTTTGTGAGGCAAATGCCCTACCACGTACTATCACTCCGGCCCCAAGCAATGTTGTTTTTAATATCATACATATTTACCTTATAAACAGGCTGAAATTCCTCAGTAACTGCAAAAATCGTCTGAATGTTATTTTCACTAAGCTTTTGGACAAGGTGAGCAATTGAAGGGTAATCCTAAGAAGTAAAATGATAAAATTCAGTATGTATTAACATGTGATCTATTTTAATACTTTTTAAAGAAGCAGTGGTTTGTACACTTACATCTAACTCAACTATTGCTTAAAATTTGCAAACCTTAAAAAACAAGCAACTCCATCCAAAAAAAAAAAAAAAAACAGACATGTCCTCAAATAAGACAGACATCAAATAGGTAAAGTGTTAGTCAACATCAGGCAAATAGAAGCAAAACCACCATGAGATATCACTTCATACCTGTTGGACCAGCACACATCAAAAACAACAGAAAACAAATAGTGCTGTGTATATGTGGGAAAAGGAACCCTGAGTTACTGTTGGTAGGAGTGTCATCTGGCTCAGCCACAATGGAAAATAGGATAGAGCTTTCTCCAAAAAAATTAAGAACTGAGCTTCCTAATGACTAACTTGGTAATTCCATTTCCTATCATCTTCTCACAATACAAAAACAGTATTCTGAAAAGATATTTACAATCAACACCACTATTCACAAGGGCTAAAATCTAAAAACAACCCAAGTGCTCAAGAATAGTAGAGTGACTAAAGAAATTGTGTTGCATATACAGAGTGGAGTATTGCTCAGTTCTAAGAAAAAAAAAAAAAAAGAGAATATATGATATGCCACTATCTGGATGAAAACTAGAGGATATTATCAGCAGAGGGACAAACAGAATAATCTCTCATATGCAGAATATAAAGAAACTAGTGAGAGATTAGCAACTAGTCAATGGCAAAGACCCTAGAAGTTGGCCAGCAAAACTTGAGTTTGCTTAGGGTATGGGAAGGAGTAGAAAGGGGTTTTGAGACGTTCACTGAGGAACATTAACCTGCAGGTAGTGGATCTGGTGCTGGGAAATTGTGTACTTGAATCTTTTTTATTAATAATATCATGGTGCTTGTTCCTCTTGAAATAACAAAATTAAAGTAGATAATGTGTATGTATGGATTTCTAATCCTTTTCTTTCTTTGTATAAAATAATTCACAATATAAAGTTTCAAAACAAGGTTTTGGAGATGCCTCCCAAAGGAAAAAGCTGTTCTGAGAAAGAGGAAAAGGGGAGAGGAACCTCTGGAAGTGACAGTGCTGACAAGAAGGCTCGGGGTCCCAAAGGTGGTGGCAATGCAGTAAAGGTCAGGCACATTCTGTGCAAAAACATGGAAGAATCATGAAGCCATGGAAAAGTCTGGACATGCAATTTAATGAAGTGGCCAGTATAGTGAACATAAAGCCAGGCAAGGGGTGACTTGAGTTGATGACCAGAGGACTATTTGAAGAAGCAGCATTTGCCTTGCCTGTGAGTGGTCCAGGTAAACCTGTGTTTACAGGCCCTCCAGTTAAGACTAAATTTGGTTATCATATTATTATGGTAGAAGGGAGAAGATAAAAGTGTATAAGACGTTGAAAAAAAGTTTCAAAACAAGACTATACAATATTATATACCAGTGCTATGAAATTAAAGAATTGCCAGAAAATAAAGGCTATATTAGGAAAAAAAAAAAAACAAAGTTTGAATTTCTAAAATTTTATTTAACTTTCCAATTTTCCTTTTCAATAGAGGTAAGATACATCCATTTTAAAAATCATATGCAAGAAGTATAAACAAGGCAATTATTATTTAGAAATAAAATGAGAGATATGTAAGCAAAAAGTGAAGTGAATGAACAAAACCCCCAAAATTGGAAAAATCCATACTCAGTCATCTACATACTCAGTATCAAGTACTAAAATTGTGTAAGAACTCATTCCAAAGGTAAGGAATTAATTAGTTATTACTTACATAATAATGACTCATCGTGTACACATTATTCTCCAGATGGCACTGCCCGTCGTTTGGTAAGACAATGCCACCAAGTTTTCCATCTCCAGCAAAGTGAAATCCAGCATCCGTGGAGAACACCAGCAGCCGGGTAACATTCCTCCAGCCAATCAATGACTTGTAAAGAAAAGGATATTAAATATTACAAGAAATTCAATGTAAATCTTCTTAATCTGCACACAGGGTTCTCTAAACACTGCCAGAAATGGATTCTCAGCACAGAGCCAGAAGTCACTGAGCATTGCCAAAATAAAAATTCTTAACATACAACTCTATTGATATAAAAAAAAAATAACACAGCAGTTAGTGTTTATTAAGTACTTAAAGGCACTTTATATACATGTTTAAACTTCACAGAAGTCCTATGAGGTATATATCTTTTGTTACTCCGTTTTAAAAATGGGGCTGGAGAAATAGTCCTGAGCACTGCTGGGTGCAGCTCAGAAACAAAACAAAACAAATGAATGAAAAACTCTAGAGTAGCTAGTAAATAAAATCCTCAGATTGGTAGTGAAAGGAAAATCTGAAGCCACATTTTAACAATCTAAAGAAATATCTTAAGCACTACACCACTGTACTCCACTTATAATCCTAGGTATCTGCTAGAATCTTGCAAAAAATTAGTTGGAAAATAATCAATCATTAGAAAGCATCTTGAATCAAGGAGTTCTTTTGAGGGATAGGGATACTCTTAAGTGTGAAAGGGGAACTGTGAGGCACACAGGGAGGGAAAACGAGGCACTCTAATATAGGACAATAAGTCTTAGGACTTATCCACATCGAAATGTTTTCTAGTTTGATCTTCAGAGATAACATTTGGGCCATCTCAAAATTCTTAGCTGGCCACTGATTCATAAAATTCTAACCACCATTACAAAAAGAGATGAGACTACTACTTGTAATAAAAATGTTGCAACTGAAATCACAAATGTGACTTCAAAATCCAAGTTTTCACATTTCTTACAAACTAGGACTTAAAAGTCATTTCTTTTTGAATTATCAAGATCTAAAGATGTCTTTCAAAGACAATGAGCAAATGGAAAACACACCAAAGAAAATAGTACATAAGTAGCTGTTTGCATTTTAATGCTTTCAATGCTCCTAGTGGGATCTCAGAAAACCTCAATTCCATTTCTGACACAAAAGCCAAAAAGTCAGAATACTTGGACTGCTTTTCAACCCCAGTTAGATTACATAGGCCAAAAGTGCCCACTGTCAAATGCTGAGCATTCTAGCTCTTAAAATTTGTATAGTGGGCTCAAGAGATAATACAGCTGGAAAAGCATTTGCCTTGCATGCAGTAAACGATCCAGTCTACCACATATGGTTCCCAGAGCCAGCCAGGATCCTGGAGCACAGGATCCTGTGTAAGCCCTGAGACAGCCCCCCAAAACTCACACAAATGTGTATTTAGTTTTGCTTTGTTGTGGAGTCACACCATGAGGAACACAGTGCTTATTATCATTATTGTGGTGCTCAGGGGACCATTGGGGTTCCTGAGGATTAAACCGTGGTCTGCTGCATACAAGAAAAAATACCTTACTTACTGTATTACAAATGTGTGTGTGTGTGTGTGTGTGTGTGTGTGTGTGTGTGTGTGTGTAAATAAATGAATGCACTTACTCCACAAACCGCAACTTGCATAATGGCATCAAAGCCACCTTCCGGAGAATCCAAATTTCCAGATATGCGCTGTTTACCAACAAGGTCATTGAATACTTCTCCTTTGTCAGTAAGACTAAGCACATTTTTATAGCTGAAGGGACTGGTGCAGTTCTGTTCACTTGTGCAGGGATTCCTGAGTTTAGCTGGTGTTGTACTAATATAAGGCATCACAGTTTTCTCCACAAATGAGCCAAACCCTGTAAAGAAATTGTTTATGTAGATACATGGAAACAGATACATGGACGCATGAACTTGCATTTAAAAAAGTGACTATTATCACCTGGTAGACAATTTTTTCATAATAATAAAGTTATGCAGAATACTGCCTAATTCATTACTAATAAGGTAAAATATGAACTTTGTATGTTTATAATATTTATATGAATTAACAAGGGCCAGAAGGATAGTACAGTGAATGGGCAAACCTGGGTTCAATACCTGGCACCCTATACGGTTCCCTGAGCTCCCCAGGAGTTATTCCTGAGTACAGAGCCAGAAGTGTAACCCAAAAACAAAGAAACCAAATAAAAAATAATAAATCCTTTGACAAACAGCACCTTTCTATCTTGTGACATAGTATGTGTCAAATAACACAGTAGTGTTTGTACAGGGACAACAAGGAGGCAGGTACATTATCAGATGTGTGACAGCAGTCAGTACTTAAGGGACTGACTTCACTCAGAAATAAAATGATAAAACTGATTTGCTAGGCTGCAATAACAGTAGTGTAGGGTGCTTGTCTTGTAAACAACCAATCTAGGGTTGATCCCCAGCACCATATATAGTCCCCAGTATATCATAAGAAGTGATCCATAAGCACAGAGCCAGGAATAAACTCCGAGCACCACCAGGTATGGCCCCCAAACCAAATACAAACCCTAAATAAATGGCCTGTTAGACTCAAAACTATGTTGTAAAAAACAAGAAGTACCAAGAATTGCACAAATGGGGGCTTCAGTGACAGACAGTGAGTAGAGCACGAGCCTTGCATGAGGTTGACCCAAGTTCCATTCTTAGTACCCCATAAGCACCCCATAAGTCCAACCAGGAGTGAACCCTAAGCACAACTGAGTGTAGCCCCCAAACAAAAGGAAAACCAAAAATTACACAAAGGAAAATGATTAACTTTCTCAATAATCCTACCAATGCGAAAGTCTGAAGTAATCCTCCTCATTTCATTCATCAGGTCTGTTCCAAGACTTTTCACGTTCTCCAAATCATCTTTCATAGAGTAAGAGAGGTCCATCAAGTAGTAGAGATCAATTGGATAGTCTTCAGCTCTCTTGAATTTTAATTTGAATGTCTGAGGCTCCCCTAATTCAAGAGATTAGAAAATTTAAGTTGCCTTACCAGCAATCAAAAGCAAGGGAGAAAAACCAAATAAATTGTGTTTGCAAAGCAAATCATTTAAAA
The DNA here is from genome assembly GCF_024139225.1 of Suncus etruscus. Classification (NCBI taxonomy): domain Eukaryota; kingdom Metazoa; phylum Chordata; class Mammalia; order Eulipotyphla; family Soricidae; genus Suncus; species Suncus etruscus. Next base: position 36,056,910 of record NC_064854.1, read on the forward strand.
TGAAATATATCAGAATTCATCAATGTTTCAAATAACCTGGCAATTCTATAAGGCAGCTCTCTTGGATGTACACTCAAATCCACTCAACAAAATTTTAAAATACCAACCCCTAAAAATGTAAGATGAAAAGTCAATATCCCCAATCCAGTGAGAAAAACAGACCATCAGTCAACTGATGACTAAAACAGAGGGAAAAAAAATAGATGGAACAACATAAATTAGCCTAGAATGAGAACGGTAAGAAATTATATGACACCAGAATTAGTAACTGAAATGGACTGATGTCATTATAGATAGAATAGAATAAGTTATGAATAGTTATAAATTATATCTACAGAGATTATATCTATCTGAATAGATATAAATTATAAATAGAACATATTATAAATAGAATAAACTGAAATATATTAAAAAATAGATTATATGTTATCTGGTGGAATTATGATGTTCTCTATTTAGTGGAATGCTACTAAATAATAATAATAGTGGAAATTGGAGCATTAAGCAAAATGACTTTATAAATGAATAACACCATTTTGTTTAAGATTGTCTGAGAATTTATTGTTCTCTTTATTTCTTTAGATGCAGTTACCACAAATTCCGACAAAAATCTATCTTGGGCTGGGCAAGAAGGGCACTTGTCTTCCATGCAGTGAACTTGGGTTCAATACCCGTCACGCCATGTGGCCCCCTGAGAACACTGCCAAGAGTGATCCCTGAGCAAAGATAGATACAGAAATAAGTCCTGAGCAATGTTAGATGTGGTCCATAAACAACAACAACAACAACAACAACAACAAAAAACCACTTAATAATATTACGTTTCTTTACTTTCTGTTATTATACCCTATAAGTGGACCTTTTCATTTTTAAAACACATGAAATCTAATTCTTTATGTATCTAAACAGGACTCTATTTCAGACATAATGCAACATTTATTATCAATATTAACATGTAGATTTAAAGCATATGTGTCTTAGAAATTATGTCTCAAAAATGTCTTTCTAAAATTAAACACATTCTATATTTCTATTTACATGTCAAAATAAAATCTTCAAAAGAAGCCCTAAGAGTTTTCTCTGCTCAGAAACAGAGTCAGTGGGCCCGGAGAGATAGCACAGCGGCGTTTGCCTTGCAAGCAGCCGATCCTGGTTCGAATGTCCCATATGGTCCCCTGTGCCTGCCAGGAGCTATTTCTGAGCAGACAGCCAGGAGTGACCTCTGAGCACCGCTGGATATGGCCCAAAAAACAAAACAAAACAAAAACAGAGGCAGTGAGTTTACAGTACCTGATCGCAGCTGCAGGACCAACTGCTGTGGCTGTATCTGAGTGATGTCTTCCGGAAGGAGTTTCTCTGCTGTTCCTTTGCTCCGGTTGGTCACATTTTTATTTTTCTTGATCTTTTTTGAGCCCCTGGGGTTTTCTATGTCATTTGGATGGCAACCCTTCTTTTTTAAAGCTTCTAAATCATCACATCGTGCAGACGTAGGCATTCCTTCTTGTAAAAATGTCTAAACGATATATAAAATACAAGTTACTTTAAAGGTTTATGAGTCAAGTTGTATAAATAAGAGTATATGACCCAATTACAAAAATGAAGCGACACATAAAATGAAATTTATTTCTGCTTTTAAATAAAATTTAACTTCATTCAAATTCTAAGTGTTTTTTCTTAAAAGCAAGAATCATTTTCTAGAAAGTAAAATCTTCATTACCTATATATTATAAATTTATATTATAAATGTATTTATTATTCTTTATGATTGAATTAAATATGCATTTAACTGTTCTACTTTGAGATCCAGAGAACCTAACCCAAAGAAATTTCTTCTGGGGCTAGAGAGATAGTACAGGGGTAATGTATTTGTCTTCTTTCTATGTGGCTGACCCAAGTTCAATGCCAGGAATCCCATATGGTACCCAAGCCCACTAGGAGTGATCCGTGTGCACAGAGGCAGGAATAAGTCCTAAGCTCAGCCAGATGTGGCCCAACACCCCCCAAATTCTTTCAGTAAAATCATTTATAAAACATGATTAATAATTACTATTAAGGAATACACCACAAATAGCAAGTGTTTTCCCAATAAAAGTCCCTCATATTATATAGCATTTCCATTATAATAATATGAACTCAGAATGTTTAGAGAAAATATGTTATATTAGAAGCATCTCAATTAATAATGCTACTTTTAGAAAGAAGACAGGCTGGAGATACAATACAGCAGATATGGTGCTGGCCCCCAAACCAAAACATAAATTAAAAAATTAAAAATAAAACGAAGAAATGTTGCAAAGTTTCTGTATTCTTGAAGTTTTTGAATTCTTATTTTTTAAGAATTCTGTATTCTTAATTTTGAAAAAAATTGCAAGGAGCTAATACTATTATAAACAAGCTTTTAAAAACTTAAATATTAATTATCTAATAAGAGTCATGAATATATTTCCAAGGGAGAATTAATGAAAAATATATGTATACATGTGCAAATAGTGGGAGAAAGGGAGAATGCTTCAGAGCTGGAATGCAGGCTTGTATGACCAGAGCTCTGTCCTGGCATCACAACCTCCTCCCCCATATAAACATGGCCCCTAATGGTCCCAACACTGCTGTGTTCAAAGACAGTCGTATTTCTGAATCCTAGAATCTGTTCATCAGATGACCAGGCCAAATATGATAATCGGCAGTCCAATAAAACATATTAAAGTGCAGTAAAAATGTCCAAAGAGCAAGCTTATGGTACTGATGCCTTACGGTAAAATTCGCAGTATTGATGTGATTTCAAAATGTATTTATACCTCAAACAACAGGCATAATTTTTTTTGATCACAGACTAGAGTGACAGTACAGCAGGTAGGGTGCTTATTTTGCATACAGCCAAACCAGTTTTGAATTCTGATATCCCAGATGGTCCCCCATGATCACCAGAAGTGATCCCCTGGGTACAGATTCCAAAGAAAGTGCTGTGCACATCCAGTGTGGCCCCCAAAACAAAAAGACTCCCCCCAAAAATTTAAGTTTTATCAGATAACTTGAAGAAGTAAAAAGGCTACTACAGAGATATATGCAAATTATTTTCTTTTCCAGGAAAGTAAAATAATGTCATAAACAGAAATTTGCCTAGGGAAATTTGAGGGGGGAAGCTACAAGCTTTTGTTTTAACTATAAAGAACACATGAGCTTCTTTATAGTAGAATAAAATCATATATAAACTTTTTTCAATAAAAGTTTTCATGATGTGTGAGAATAGAAGGAACAATGACATCAGAATGTGCATATGTGGGGTATGTGTGTATATCTCTAGATATGTAATTTGAAGGTGTGCACATACAATTAATTACTAGAAAAGATTCACTTTATATTTAGTGGAACATAGACTATTCTTGGTTTTCTTATTGTGAGATAACATCCACCAGACACTGACTTCCAGAGATGGCCATTAACCCCTGGATGACATCCCAGGGGCTTAGGGAGCTATGCAGTGCCAAGGATCAAACCCACATGGCTCTACTACTTAAACCACATATTCATCCATCTCTGTACATTTACTTTTGGCCTTGGATGAGAAACCTCTTATTTGGAGTTACTTTATGTTTGGTTTTCTTTGGCTTCTGTAAATCAACTTCCAGTTTTATATTGCTGTAGAAAATGAAAATATTGAAGCATACAGAATATACAATTATTTTGTTACTTGTTTTAATTTTTGTGTTGTTGTTGTTACTGTTTTTGGCCAAATTTGCCGTGCTCTATACTCAGGGATCTCTCCTGGTGGAACTAGAGGGGCTATATGCGATGCCAGAGATCAAACCAGGATCAGCATCATGCAAAACAAGCATTCTGTCTGCTGTATTATCTCTCTAGTCCCCATTAGCAGCTATTTTTAAAAGGAAACATAACTACCGTATGTTCTGGCATATAAGACAACCCCCTACTTTTCATGTTAAAATATAGGGTTTGGGCTATATTCGCCTTTCAAGACTACCTCTCTTTTAATGCACACCAAATGAAAATTAAAAAACATTAAGAGAAAATAGTAGAACCCTCAAAGGTTAACAGTATATATTTAATAAAGCTAGGTTTTGGAGTGCCAACAACCATTTTACATTTGTCATTTGTAGTAAGTGACTGTGATTTTTTAATTGTGATCTACATTGAGAGCAGGGAGAGGGGGCTCCTCCAAGAGCATCTGGCTAGGATGCAGTGATTAATAGGACAGCTAGAAGGAGACAAAGCTCCTCCTCTGTGTCCCATAAAAGCTGAGCAGAGGACTGAGCACCCAAAAGCCGCATACCCAGTGGCTGGATAAGATGTGGAGATCGGTATCTCAGCTCCTCTGTGTGCCCCAAAAGATGAATCAGGACAAGCAGAGAATTGAATGAAGATGCCTGTCAATTGGATGTGATGCGGCTGTAAGAGGGGGGGCAAATCACTCGTCCCTGAAGCTGGAGTAAGTTTCGGCATGCCGTATACCAGCGTATAAGATGACCCCCAACTTTTAAGAAGTTTTACATGGGTTAAAAAGTTGTCTCGGGGCCGGAGAGATAGCATGGAGGTAAGGCATTTGCCTTGCCTTGCATGCAGAAGGACAGTGGTTTGAATCCCAGCATCCCACATGCCCCTGCCCCCCCCCTCCATTGCCTGCCAGGAGCAATTTCTGAGCATAGAGCCAGGAGTAACCCTTGAGCTCTGCTGGGTGTGAACCAGAAACCAAAAAAAAAAAGTTGTCTTATACAGATTCAATTGAAAGAGACTACCAGAAACAAAATGAAAATATTTCCAAACCTAAAATACTATTCAAGGACAAGGAATCTCATGCCATTTTTTACTTTCAAATATTAATAAGAAAATTAAGGTCCTAAGTCCCATATAAAATTTTACAAAACATATTCCAAAATAGCCTTCAATAATGTATGAACTACTGTACTGTACCAATAATTATCACTCCCTGCTTTTTTGGGCCAAAAATGGGTTGATAACCTTTTAAAAATAGCTTTACATAATGACTACGCTCCCCTTTTTGGGAAGAAAAAAAAAACACAAAATCTGTGAAATACAGTATTAAAATCAAGGGCTAAATTCAAAAAAACAGTTTGGCTAATAATTGAGAGATCCTAATTCCAGATAAATCATAAGTTATTAATTGAATTTTAGCAAAATATCATTTAAAACTTTCTAAACAAAACTAGTTAAAAGTTCAGTCCTAATTGTTTCAGAGACACAGATAAAACTAGGTTTATCATGCTCATTTTCGTAAATGAAAGAGCTGGGGGAAATATGGAGAGCAAATCAGTTTAACAAACTGCCTGAAATAATTCACCCACCCACCTCTTGCTCCCTTTTCTTCATTCCTACTTTAATTCTGGACTGACACAAGTGAGCAGCCATAAGATTTTTCAGAATGATAAAAAAATTTCTTGTTTTGTCTTTTCTGTGATCAAAATTGCACAGAAAAACCTGGTATCTGACCAGCTAAGTATATAAATTAGGCATATGAAATATAAAAACAAATAAATTTGACCTCCTAACATTAACTACTCATCCTGAATATATTATGTATCTTTGATCTATCTTCTCTTTGCCTCCTGTTCTGACATTAATTCATTATTTGATGAGATCTACAGAAGGTACATGGTATACAACTAATTACAGATTAAAAAAATGGATAAACTTTTAAAAAACCCTATCTTTTATCAGGATGAAAGCCAATTCTAACTCAAATATAATTAAGATTAGTTTACTTTCTTACATGAAAAAAGGGGAAAATCTAAAACAGTCTAATGAAATGGCAAGGAATTGGAAGGAATGGGGAGCAATCTTAATAGAAATATCAATGGTAGGGGGTGTTCTTGCTATGACTGAAACCCAAGTGCAATTATATTTGTAATCACAATGCTTAAATTATAAAAAAAAAAAAGGAAAGAAATATCAATGGTGGCCATAATGTTTTGTGACCTATTTTTAAATTTTTTTATGAGCTATACTAAGATTAATTTTAACAGTATACAGAAAACATTATTAATGATTTTATCACTTTTCAAATTTGAGGCTTTACCATTTGGACCACTCAGATTTCAAGTGCTCAAGGTATATCTACAGTGCCACTGCCAGCTGAAATGTACAAATCTCAATACAAGAGGTTTTTAACCATGTTGCATTTCATTAGGTTTCTTAAGCAAAACCCTCTGCACACCAGTCTATATGGACTCTCAAGCAACAATCACTGCACGAGTTAGCAACTTTCAATGTTTTATACCTGTAGACTCTGGTCCACTGAGTTAATGACTGAAAACTCACTACTTTAGACCATCACACTTTTACAATTAATGTTTCCTAAATGAACACTGACTTACGTGAAAACTCCTGTTTAGCACTTCCTCTGGATACAGCACTGGACAACAATAAATTATTAAGAAATAAATGGAAAGAAAGAGTGATCTTACTTACTGAGTTTGTGCACCATCCACAATTTGGCCCTGCTTGTATACACTCTCCACAAGATTTGGCATTTGCTTTTAAACATTTATTTTCATCTGGCATAAAGGAGAAAAGAATAAGAGTATTTTCGTGAATTTTTCAACAGTAAAATAATGGAAAATCAGGGCCATAAAATGTAATATATATTGTTAAAAAATGAATGGTTAAAAATGAGTATGAGCCTAGTTACCAAGCTCACTGATTTAGATCAAAGCCCAAACAAAATCACTAAGACTGTTAGATCACATTGTCACAGAGCATCATAAACAGACATACTAATTTTTCTTTTCTCCTGCAAAGACAGGTATCATTAATCTCTCATTCTTCTTTTTCAAATGAATGTTTTAAGAATTGTCACACTGAATGGTCCCGTCAAAATGTTTACAACTGTGTAAAGTATCATTTGTTTTCATTAATTCATACTAGCCCTCACTAGCATATTCAGCAATGTAATTTTAAAATTGTGAAATATTAGAAACAGCCATATTCATACAAGCCATGAGCCCATTATTTTTCAAGTTCTGTTCTCACATTCTTTGACTTTACTGATAGAACACCACACTTTTCATGTGGAACTATCTCTATATATACTGAACTATAGTTCAATAGGAAATGTCTCTAATATATACTTATAAATTATAAAGCTAGAGATGGAGAGCTAGTATTATAAGCCAAGGGATGGAGAGCTAGTACATCAGGTAAGTTGCTTGCCTTGCACATGTCCTGGATTCGATCCACAGCACAACATATGGTACCCTGAGCACTGCAAGAATGATCTCTGAGCATAGAACTAGAAGTTAGCCCTGAACACAGCCAGTTGTGGCACAAAATAACTTATACTCATAACATAGGCTCCTGACAGTGAAACTTAGAAAACAGAAAAAAAAAAAGAGCATTAAAAATTAGAAATCATCCATTCAATAAGAGGTTACTGTACAATTTGTGTCAGAAATCGCTCCTGCAGGCTTGGGGAACTATGTGGGATGCCAGGAACCAAACCTGGGTCCGCCTGGGTTGGCCACATACAAGTCAAACTCCCTACCGCTGGGCTATCACTGTGGCCCCTCTACTACGATATTATTCCTGTTCTATGCAGTACATTTTTCATATTTGAAGAACAGAACTATACATCTATTTCCAGATGTAGCTATATTTCATTAAAAAGTGAACAGTTCCCAGCTTTTTCAGATGAAGTCAATAATTTACTAGATCTTTAGATCAAAAAGAAAAAAAATTCTTCTACAAAGTTTATTGTTCCTTAATTGGGGTATATGTGTGTGAGAATGTAACAGGATTGGGCCATATCCAGAATATTCAGGGCTTAATCCTAGTTCAGGACTTGGGGACTTTATGGGTTTAGGGATTGAACCTAGGTTGGCCACATGCAAGCAAGAACCCAACTCACTAAACTTTCTCCAGTCCCTGGATTCATTTATTGTAACAATAATGACCAATTCACAATGCACAAAATATTCACTTAGTTTTATTCTAAGTGTAAGGTAAGTTTTGCTTGCATGCATCTCAGAAGATCTTCCTATAATAGAGTCTATTATATTTTATCATTTTACTAGCCCTGGGACCTATCATCATTCAAGATAGCAAAGCTGAGGGCTAACACAAAGAGTCCTGCAGGTCACCATTAGCACCTTCCTTTTACATAGTGAGATGGGGCAAGGGAAGAGCTTCAGAAAGAGTACTTTGGTCTGACAGAGGTTTTCTATAAACCTAACTGGCCAAAAAAAGTAACAAAATACTAAAAAAATAACCCCTTTACCTGTTTGGCCAAAAACACAGCAAATTGAACTGCACAGGCCAATCCAGATGATCAGTTGCAAATTCATCTGAAATAGAATATATTTATTAACATATTAATAAAAAGAGTCAACATAAGAATACATTTATCACAAACATTTCCATTCACATTATCTTAAGAGTTCTATACATATTAACTCACAGACCTATTCCTCAACACCTCTCTATAATCTGATGCTTCCTAGCTACGTCTCTTTTACCTCATAATGAAAACGTCTATGCCCGATTCCTGGAATCCATTCTTTGCTTTCTCTAAATCAATGTTTCAACATTTAACTTTTAAAAATTTTCAATTAACCTCCTATATCAAAAGCCACAGAAACTTTCTACAACCTAAAAATTTCTCAGAAATTCATTCTAATCAATAATAAAAAATAAAAAAATCACAAACACATATGAGCATGCACACACATATACACACAAATTCTAGCAAAAATACACACATACTTTGGTCAATGAGATAAAGGCCAGCTTTATCAACTTGATGGGTTACGACAATCATTAAAATAAAATGCAGTCACTTCCACAGACTTACAGAACATTTCTAAATGCAAAGTATCTACTAAGTTAACAGGTATGCAAACATAATAGTAAAAAAGCATAGAAAGTAAGGAGAGCTTAAAGATAAAAATTGATATGCATAGTACATCAATGATTATGAGCTTTTCTCAGTTATTTTATTTTGTTTGTTTTCTTGATAAAAACAAATATTGTGGACAAACTGTGTGGATTTCTTGGTAAATTTTCTTTAATAAGAAAAAAAAATAGGGGCTGGAGAGAGAACATGGAGGTCAGGCGTTTGCCTTGCATGCAGAAGGACGGTGGTTCAAATCCCAGCATCCCATATGGTTTCCTGACCCTGCCAGGAGCTATTTCTGAGCACAGTACCAGGAGTAACCCCTGAGCACTGCCAGGTGTGACCCAACAACAAACAAAAAAAATTCTTTTAGAATCTTCCATCTTCAAGTGTTTCCATGTTAAGATACTATTTCCAAAGCACCTTGAGAATACACTCAAGTTGTGCTCAGACCATCTGAGATAATTGAGTTTCCTCAGCTATTAATATTATCTTTAATTGGATTCCCAGAGAAAAGCAGAAAAAATAACTTGCATAGAAATCTACTTTGCAACTTATATCAGGTTCTAAAACCTATAGTTTTGCTTACCAAATACCATCTTATGACTATATCTAAGAAACTACTAAAAGCTGAATTTGACTGCAAAATATCTAGGAGATCATTGCTTAAGACCTGCCTAAATAAGTTTAATGTGTGATCAACCTTGAAGACTACAAGTAAATGCAATATAAAAACATTTTCAATTCCAAAGTACTGACAAAAACAAAACAAAACAAAACAAAACAGGAAAAAGACTTTTTTATTTATTTTTATTATTTTGGTATTTGGTCCACACCCGGTGACATTCAGGGGTTACTCCTGGCTATGTGCTCAAAAATCGCTCCTGGCTTGGGAGATCATATGGGACACTGGGGATCGAACCTCGGTCCATCCTGGGGTAGCCCCATGCAAGTCAAATGCCGTACTGCTGTGCTATCGCTCCAGCCCACAGGAACAAGGCTTTAAAAAAAAAAAAAAAAAAAAAGGAAGACTAGTGAGTCTGGGTAATTTCTAGATAAAAATAACTGGCCAAGAATTTGTTCCAAATATGGGCTGATGACAGATGTTTCTTCAGGACACTAGTATGGACTGCCTTTAGACATCTCTCAAAATATCACACAACTCAGAGAATCAACCCTAAACTGATTACTAGATTAGTAGAGAACATTTCCTAACACAATCAGGCTACGCATCTTTAAAGATTAAACACCATTTTCTTTCCTCTTCTTTGACAAACCAAAGATTATATTTAAACTATCTTGACCTTCAAGGAGGGCCCTAAACCTATAAGCAAGAAAAGCAAGGCTGCAGTGTTGAACAGCTGAGAGAACAAGGGGAACAGCTGAGAACAGTTCAAGGACAACTGACAACTTTCCCTTTGCCCGGCAGCACACTGACAGAAAACAAAGAAACTATGAGGAAGATGCTTAGAGGAGACCAGGGTGAACAGAGGTCATGAGGGAAAGTAGAGAGCGGGGCAATAACAAGGGATGGCAGAGAAGATTCAACTGCCTCTCTCACCAACCCAGATGATCTCAGAAAGAACTGGAGACCCCATACCTGTAAAAGGAAGGACATTTCCTGGGAGAGTACATATCTCAAACTGAGGCCTGGAAAATAATTTTATCAATACCTGAATGCCCATTCTTGGTCTTAAAGCCTAACCCTGAAGATAAGGTCTACATTTCAGATGATTTGCATGGGATGCCACAGAGTTTGTTATGATGGGACAACTGGGAATACTTTCAGATACAACCCTATTTCTATCCGGTCTCCTCTTCTTCCTTATTAAAAGGTCTAGAAAGGGATATCCAAACTGGCTTCCATCTCAAAACTTTTTTGACTCCTTTTTCAATCTGCTTTAGTGAAAGCATCATGCATATGAAACTGCTGCTAAGCAAGGAAACTTTCTAGGCCTATCTTACTTTCTGCATTTATTCACTCATTCATTCCAAAATTAGATGAATACTTAAAATGTGACTTGGTAAAATACCGACAGGTTTATGTAGAACAACAATCGGTACATTCCAGCACTGTATTTTAATATAAGATATTGTTATCTTAACATAAGCTCTATTCCCTGGACTTTACAGGTTTTTCTACCTCTCTGGAAATTTGCCCAGTCACAAAAGGTTTTTTTTTTTGTCCACTCTGCAGCTACAAAGATCATTATCCTAGGTTTCAGCTCAAAGTAAAAAATATAATTACAAGATGATGTGATGGGTTCTGTATCTAGCATATGAACAAAAGGACAGAAGACACTGAGGACACAATTGCCAAGGTCATAGGGATGGCATTGTTTCCACTAGACCTAAAAACACAGAATAGGCAGGCAGACAACTAAAAACATTCCAAGGCTGGGGCCAGAGAGATAGCACAGTGGTTAGGGCATTTGCCTTGCATGCAATGACTCAGGTTCAATCTGGCACCCTATTTGGTTCCCTGAGCCTACCAGGAGTAATTCCTGAGTGCAGAGCCAGGAGTAACCCAAAACAAAAACAAACAAACAAACCAACCAAAAAAAAAAAAACATTCCAAGGCTTACACACAAGCACAGGCCAGAGTGGAAAAACATTTCTCTAATTTTATTTCTAAACATATTCAACTGATGACTCCTCTCTGCTCACCCCACTCCACCTCCAGAGTGGTACCACCCCACTCTTTTTAAGGGAAAAGACTAGAAAATTTATATTTATACATTATTACTTGTAGTTAAAGAAAAGACTAGAAAATTTATATTTATACATTATTACTTGTAGTTAAAGTTAAACAACATGGCAATGTACACATAGCAGAGAATTAGAAGGTAGCAGGATGGTAGTTAAAAATACTAAAGTGACTGCCAAGATGATGGTAAGAGGCAACTAATGATGAAATTCATGGAGCAGTGGACAAAACAAGTGATTTTCAAGGTGGCAATTTTTATTATTTTTTTGCTTTTTGGGCCATACCCAGTAAGCTCAGGGATTACTCTAGCTATGCGCTAAGAAATCACTCCTGGCTTGGGGTACCATATGGGATGCCGGGGGATTGAACCACAGACCGTCCTAGGTTAGAGCGTGCAAGACAAAAGCCCTATCATTTGTGTCACTGCTCTGGTCCCTAAAGTGGCACTTCTAAAGTGAGATCTGAATGATGCTTACATAAAAGTTCAGAGAAAAGAATACAGAGAAATTGTTTCAAATAGAGGGAACAGAAAGAATTGAAGTTGTGGCTTCAATTGAAATGGAAGGCTTCAGGGTCGAGTGGTGGCACAAGCGGTAAGGCATCTGCCTTGCACATGTTACCTAGGATGGACCGCGGTTCAATCCCCCAGCATCCCATATGGTCCCCCAAGCCAGGGGCAATTTCTGAGCACATAGCCAGGAGTAACCCTTGGGCGTCACCAAGTGTGCCCCCCCCCCAAAAAAAAAAGAAATTGAAGAGTTTGTTTTAAATATGTGTGGTACAAATTGCCTTTGTGAAACTCTGAAAGCTACTGGCTTGGAATTTAAACACATGGGTCTGGAAGGGGAGAACAAGATTAGAAATACACCCAAGAGCTGTCACTATACAGCACGTACATAAAATTATGAACATTGATGAGATGGTGGAGAGAATACTTAGGAGGGAGGAGAGCCAGCCAGGCTTGCAGTGGAAAAGGCACAGGACAGCCAGAGCCAGGTGTCCCAGGAGCAAGCTAGCTGCTGTTCAGGGCTCAAGGGGTGCTGTGACCCTGAGAACAGGGACAGCATCTTTCTTGGCAGTGCAGAAGCTAAGAATCTGAGAGAGAACCTGACAGCCTAGGTTTTTTTCTTTCTTTCTGAAATTGGAAGCACCAAAAGAGGTGGGTTAGGGAGTCAAAAATTAGGGTGATGCAATGGCATTATAAAACACACCTTCATTCACAAAGGCACTGGTAACAAAACACCTATTTTCTTTTTTTTTTTTTTTTTTTGGTTTTTGGGCCACACCCATTTGACACTCAGGGGTTATTCCTGGCTATGTGCTCATAAATCGTCCCTGGCTTGGGGGGACCATATGGGACGCTGGGGGATTGAACGTGGTCCTTCCTTAGCTAGCGCTTGCAAGGCAGACACCTTACCTCTAGCACCACCTTCCCGGCCCAAAACACCTATTTATTGAATTACACTAAATTGTATAGCAAATCAATCATATAGCAAATTCTCAAAAATTATTCAAAAACTGAAGAAAGGAGTTTTTATAATGTGTACAGACACTAAATAGTAAAGTTAGTATAGATACTAATAGTGACTATGTCCAATTAATCTAAGAATATATAAGGTTTAGGGCATTGAAGCTAGTTCAACAGCCTGGTGCAATGTATACTATATTCTTTATTCCACAGGCCCAGGTTCAATTCTCAGCATCACAAGGTTCTCAAGCAGTAGGTCAGGAGTAGGCCCTGAGCACTGTCATGTGCCTCATGTGCCCTCCCCTCCCACAACTCCACCTTCCAAAAAAGAATTTATAATAAACTTCAAATGCGATAAAAACGCAAGATGTTTCCAGCTCTTAACACTTTCTGAGATACACTCGTAAATACAAGGGTCAGCTGGTAACTGAGTCAGAAGATGGATGACCAGAGCAAAGAGAATGGGACTGAACAGTGATAACCAAGAAGAGACAAGGTCAATACCAGGATCAGTGCATGGGTGAGCTTGCTGAGAAACAGAATTACACAGATAATCTGTCCAAAGGGAGGCTTATCAATAAAGAAATATGCTTGTGTATCAATGCTTAACCCACAGAAAAGCTTACCCCCAAACAACAAGAACTCTTTCCTCACACTTCCAAGAACTGTAGTCCATCTGACCAAGAGCTACTGACAGCCTCACATCCCACCGACCAAGGAAAGGGTCTGCTAGGAAAGCCGCAGGACCTAAAAATATGAGGAACTTGAGGAAACAGATATAAGTGACTCACAGCAGTGGCTGGAATGAGAGATCAAGAAGATATGTTAAGTGTTCAAAGGTCAGGGAATTGAAAAAATAAAAACAAAGAAAATACTGGACTAGAGTGTAGAGATGGATCACTTGTATAAGCACTCAAGGCCCTACCGACAACAAAATTAGAGCGAACAGCTGGGAAGAAATATAAGCCTATAAATTTCAATAAGTCTACATTGAAACAATCTTTGTTTAAAATAAAAGATTTCGGGGGCCAGAGAGATAGCACAGCGGTAAGGCGTTTGCCTTAATCAAGGGTCTCAAACTCGCAGCCCACTGGCCACAAATGGCCCTCTATACAACATTTTGTGGCCCTGCCCTAGAGGAATCTTTTTTTATTTTGTTTTGTTTTGTTTTAGTTGTTTGGGTCACACACCCCAATGTTCAAGGCTTACTACTGACTTTGCACTCAAGGATCACCCCGACTTTGCCTCCTGCGGCCCCCAGGTAAATTGAGTTTGAGACCCCTGCTTTAGATGCAGAAGGATGGTGATTTGAATCCCGGCATCCCATATGGTCCCCCGAGCCTGCCAGAATTGATTTCTGAGCATAGAGCCAGGAGTAACCCCTAAGCATTGCTGGGTGTGACCAAAAAAAAAAAAAACAAAATAAAAAATAAAAAAAAAATAAAAGATTTTGGGTTATGACTCTGACTCATGTATTGCAGTATGTGGTTGGCTTGCCTATGAACTGTCCCCTCCTAGAGGTTATTTCTCTATCTAAGACAATTATTTTTAGTAACTTAAGAAATAAAGATGACCTGATGATTTTCTGATTTGGAGTCTCTAAAAAGCCACAAGGCCAACCAGGGCAGGCACTGTGCTGCGCCTTTCACATGTCTGAGAGCAGCCTGTCTGTGTAACTGCTCAGCCCAAATTTCTGAGCTGCCACTAACTAGATGGTATTACTGACAAGATCTTTGACCTGTGCTTTAGTTTCTTCATCTTTAAAACAGAGATGAAAAATACTCATCTTCTTAGATTATGTGAAGTTGAAACATCTGGCACACTTAACTAAGCCATTATTATTATTTCTACAGACTAACTGAAATTCAATAAAAAATTGAATTTAAAAAGAGTAACTCTATGTTTTAAAGTTTTGGGGGTTCTTGTAGTTATAATTTTGACTGGGAAATTGAACAGTCTATGCTAAGGGAAATATACAATGAAATAAAGCATATAGTGTACTGCTAAGAAATGTTATAATATACTACAATTGGGGACTTGTGGACAAAGTAATTGTACATGGGTTCTGCCTTATTTTTCTTAATGTTCTTTGACTGTAAGTTCAATATTTAGGCATCAGCAAGGGAATTTCTTTTGAGAACTCTGTTTATGGGCGATTGTCCTTCCACTGTAACTTTACCTTCTCTTCTTTGCATCATTGTTCTCATAATTAAAAATAAAAAAAATTTAAAAAAAAAAAGAAATAGGGGCCGGGTAGGTGGCGCTGGAGGTAAGGTGTCTGCCTTGCAAGCGCTAGCCAAGGAAGGACGGCGGTTCGATCCCCCGGCGTCCCATATGGTCCCCCCAAGCCAGGGGCGATTTCTGAGCACATAGCCAGGAGTAACCCCTGAGCGTCAAACGGGTGTGGCCCAAAAATAAAAAAAAAAAAAAAAAAAAAAAAAAAAAAAAAAAAAAAGAAATAAAGCATAAAGTGTCAAGGTTTAGAAAGAACACTACTGTAAACAAGAAATACAGATTACTACAGCTACTTAGATACCTATTTGATACCATATCACTAGATGTATGTAAATAATGAATGCATAATTAGTATTTAGGATTCACATCTGACTGACCGCTTAATGACTGTTCCATTATAGTGCTTTCTAATAGTGTCCCCAAAAGTTTGTATACAAAAAAAAGGAGTCAAAAAGCCAGCAATTAGGAACTTGTATGAGATGAAATCCAAGTTATCTCTAAATGTTACTGCTGTACACTACCCTTAAAAAGCTACTGGCAGGGGCCGGAGATATAGTGCAGCGGCGTTTGCCTTTCAAGATCAGGACCTAAGGTAGTTGGTTCGAATCCTGGCGTTCCATATGGTCCCCCGTGCCTGCCAGGAGCTATTTCTGAGCAGACAGCCAGGAGTAACCCCTGAGCACCGCTGGGTGTGGCCCAAAAACCAAAAAAAAAAAAAAAAAAAAAAAAGCTCCTGGCAAATAATATGCCTCAAAAATAGAATGAAGGAAGGATGAATGACTAAGGGTCTTCAGTCCAGGAAAAGCAAACCTGGAAATGCAGGCAGGGATCTTACTAGTTAATAGAAATCTGCTTCATGGCATACTCTAACTATTAAATGCTGCCTGGTGAAGATGATTTAAATAAGGAGCCTGTGGTTTCCCTTCAGAGGCCAAGTAGTGTGTGCAATTCAATGTTAACTAGTAACAAAAAAAAATTATCTGGGGCCAGAGAGACAGCATAGTGGTAGGGCTTTTGCTTTGCAAGTGGCCAGCCTAGGACAAATGTTGGTTAGATTCTTGGCATTCCATATGGTTCCCCGTGCCTGCCAGGAGCAATTTCTGAACACAGAGCCAGGAATAACCCCGAGAGCCACTGGGTGTGGCCTAAAAATAAAAAAAAAAAAAAAACTAAAAAAAAACTATCTCACTCTTATTTCAACATCTTCAAATAACCTTAAGAATGATAGAGAATAACTGCTATCACCTCCACATCATTTTACCTGAACTATTCTTTTTATTTGATAGATGAAACCAAATCACAGAAAGGTTTGGTTTCGACTATTTCTCCAAAGTCACACAGGCAGTCTTGAAACCAACCTTGCATCTAAATTCAGAAACTGTGACCTGACTTCAAACAATAATATTTGAGAGCTGACATAGTCGTTACTAGTTTAAAAGAGCATCCTTCTCATTGCTGGCACTGAGTCAGGGCACAGATAAGGAGAGATTGGGCAAGAAACAGCTCAATGGAAAAACACATACTTTTCATGAATGAACCACTGATTTCTATCACCTGTACATCATACATTCACAACACACACAGGAAAGACTTAGAATGTTCTCTAAATGCATTTCTTAGGCATGGAGGCCAACAAAAGTTATTTTGATTGCTAAATTTCTTGAGTATATATCCACTGGGTTGTGACTTTTTTTTTTTTTTTGGGTCACACCCGGCAGTGCTCAGGGTTACTCCATCGCTCCTGGCAGGCTCGCGAGACCATATGGAAGGGGTCTCAAACTCACAGCCCGAGGGCCGTTTGTAGCCCTCCGTACAACATTTTGTGGCCCGTGGCCAGCCTTCAAATATCGCAGTATTCGCGATTATTCGCTTACCGAATAATCGCAATAAAAATTGCATTAGTAAGAAAAAATCGCATTAAACATTCGCATACCCTGAGCAGTTCCGTTTGGGGTATGCAAATGTTTAATGCGATTTTTTGCGATTTTTTTCTTACTAATGTGATTTTTTATTGCAAATATTCGGTAAGCGAAATCCCTTATGCAGCCCTGCCTCACCCCTACTTTGCCTCCTGCGGCCCCCAGGTAAATTGAGTTTGCGACCCCTGCTATATGGGATGCCGGAATTTGAACCATCGTCCTTCTGCATGCAAGACAAACACCTTACCTCCATGCTATCTCTCCGGCCCCGGTTTGTGACATTCTTAATAGCATTTTTAGGTACCACATTCTATTTTACATAAGTGATCAAAATTGTTTCTTTGAACAACACCATAAACATCTCTCCCAAAACACTCCCATTTTAGTAGTTAATAACTATAAAAACGTCAAAATTGTACACTGTCAAAAATTGTACATGATTCTTTTAATCTCTACTGTAATTTCCATCCCCAGACATCCATTATTTTAATACCTACTAAAAACTCAACTTCATACATGAACAATTTTATGCTCTGTTCATACTATTTAAAAACCCTGATTATTGGCTAAGCTCCTTAACTTGCACATCTGACTACAGTTCAATCCCCAGTACCCCTAAACCCCACCAGGAGTAGTCCTAAGCAGTCAGAAATAAGCCCTGAGCACTGCCAGGTGTGGCTCACAACCTCCCATCCAGAAATATACTGATTTTCAGTAATATTTTTTAACAACATCACAAAATGTGGCATTTCCTTTTATATTTACAGATAAAATCCCTATTTTATTTGGATACACACTATACCTGTAGAAATCAAACCATTGTATGTTACAGGCTTTTTTAGTGCCATCCACAAAAAGGGCAAACTCGCTCAGGGCAAGAGCACTGTTCCCCTTGACAGGAAGAACAATTAAAACTGTTTCTGTCTTGCTGAAGAGATGTATGATGGGGATTATAAGGAGCTCTAAAGCCCATATAATAATTTAAATAATGATTAAAATTTAGCAGGAAGGATGAAGGAAGAAAACTAAAGTCAAAGAAAGCTAATATATTCCATGTCATAGATAGAGGCAACTAACGGTTCATTTGATCTTTCCTCACAGTGGATAAATGCAAGAGGCAGCCTGAAGCCCTAAAATTCACCACCAGAGGAGGTGAATTTTTAATATCTACTTGATCCAATAGAGGGGTAAAAATAAAACTTTTTTTTCTGAGCATGTTGACCTCTTCAGCTAATGGGCAGCAACTAAGATTTGGAGACTCCTGGGCCAGAGTAATGGGACAGGGTAGAGCATCTGCTGAGCACACAACCAATCCATGTGCAACTTGCCTCAATCCCTGGCATCTCATATCCCCAAGCACCAGCAGGAGTGATTCTTTAGTGCAGAGCCAGAAGGAACCCCTAAGTATCACTGGGTGTGGTCCTCGTGCGCACGCACATTCTCTCTCTCCCCTCCCCTCCCCTCCCCTCCCCTCCCCTCCCCTCCCCTCCCTCCCTCCCTCCCTCCCTCCCTCTCTCTCTCTCTCTCTCTCTCTCTCTCTCTCTCTCCCCCCACCCTCTCCAAAAAAATGAGATTATGGAATTTAAAATCATTGTAGGCCCAGAACCCCCAATCCACAGCTGCAAGGGCAAGATAAAGAATGAAATACACTGTATGTTAGCAAATTTAAAACCCTCAACAGGAGGGGCTTGGACCAATAGTATAGTAGTAGGACATTTGCCTGAGATGCTGCTGACCAGGTTTCGAACCCTGGCATCTTATATGGTTCCCCCAATTCTGACAGGAATAATTCCTGAATTACAAAGCTAGGAGTAAATCCTAAGTACCACGAGAAATAGTTTCCCTCATGGGAAAAAACAAGTCTCAAAAGGAGAGGTGAAAGGTATGGAACACAACTACAAAATACCTCCTAGAAGTCAAAAAGTGAAAGAAAAGTAGAGGATCACCTCTGAAAATATGAGAAACAAGACAGGCATTACATTCTTCAAGGAATTAAAAAATGTCCCAAATCTATATTTTTACATATATCAAAAATAGATCATAAACAAGGAGAATGTATAGTAAGAAAGGAAATAAAAGTATAACCTCCCCAGAACTCATCAACACAAGAAATAGAATCATGATAGGAAGAACAGGGTTGCAGGGAGGGGTGAGGGAAAACAAAATCAGAGTTCAAGCAATTTAGAAGTAACATAATGAAACGAAGAGCCCATGAGGATCCAATAACCATAACTGGTCACCAGCTCCACACCCCAAAAGAATAGCCTTATGTGAAAACGAAAAATAAATATAAAATTAACCATTAATATGGGCACACATAATAAGCTCAACTGTTGCAGAAGGGCTTTAAAATCAAGATGAAAAACATCAAATGCAAAATCAAAAAAAAATAAAAAATCTCAATAGAACCAAAAAGCAAACAACACCATTAAGCTGTAATATTAAGGACTAATTTGAAGTAAGCATGAAAAGTTGCCTGAACTCAATTCTTCCTGGATCCTTCCATTCAAAAGACAACATCAAGAAAGTGATGAGACAGACAGGTATACAGCTCAAGCAGTTAAGCACAATGCAGTCTTGCATGTACCAGATCTTGGGCTTGATCTTAATATTACAGTTCCCAGAGCACTCACCGTGTGGTCCCCACAAAAATAAACAAAAATATCAAGTAACCAGGATTTTCTAAATCATTCTACTGAGTAGGTCTGTCTTTATATTTGTCATGCCTACAAAGTATTGCCTTTCCCTGTGAAGGGAAAAGATGAATAAATTAGCAACAATTTGGTGAGAAATTTTACTTTGGGACAAGTTCACAAAATAGCCTCCTGATTAAAGGTAAATAAAGACTCGATAGCATGATTCCTTCCACATCACTTCAAATGAAAATTGTAAGCTGGGTTCCCTCCTTTGTTTAATTTTAGCTACATTTTAGGTAGCTCACTCAGAAATTCTTATTGGCCAAAATGTCAATACACCGTGGTCTCATTTTATGTCATATCTATTTCCAACTCTGTAGTAAAGTAGAAGAACAGTACATGGTATATTTTAAATACAGGAATTAAGACACTTATCTTGCATCCTACTAACCTCATTCAAATCCCTGAGCACTGCCGGATGACTCCTGAGCACATGAAAGAGTAGCCCCTGAGCACTGCTGGGTGGTGGACCAACCAATCCCCACCACCAAGAAAGAGAAAGCCAACTAATTATAGGTCCCAAGAGAAAACGTCAATTCCTTTCTAAATCTATTTAGCAATAAGCTTGGAATATTATCTACCCAACAGCTGTTGTGTCAAGATAAAATATCATCATGAATGTGACAAGTATTAGCAACAAATACGTTATAGTAAGTACGGCCCAGTTTACTTGATTGAGTTTTCTTCTTGCTCTCCAATTACCTGGCAATAAGCATTTCAACATAGAAGAATCTAAGTAATTATTAAATAATGAATTGGAACCTATACTTCTTTACTGAACATACAAAATACACTATGTTTTTGCTGTGCTAACCTCCTACAACACAGTAGTAAAACTGTTCTTTTCCAACTACAATCTCTAAGAATCGAACTCTTTGGAAAGGCACTAATATCGAAATCTGAAATGAATAGTAAGCCATAAAGTATCTGGAAACTACAATTTCTATTTCAGATATAAAAGCTTATTTACAGATGCATTTAATAACATTATACTAAAATGGCTTGCATTCATCAAATAGTATATGTCTGTTTCTTTTTTTTTTTTGGTCACACCCGTTTGATGCTCAGGGGTTACTCCTGGCTAAGTGCTCAGAAATTGCCCCTGGCTTGGGGGGGACCATATGGGAGGCCAGGGGATCAAACCGCAATCCTTCCTTGGCTAGCGTTGCAAGGCAGACACCTTACCTCTAGTGCCACCTCACCTATGGCGAGATGTATATGTCAATAAAGTTGACATGTAAATAAACTTCACTGTTCCACTGAAACTACATTCCCTACAACAATATAAATAAAAATTATTCTTATCTTTCTAAGTTATTTTTACCTTCTTTAGCTCTTTGTTGCAAATCAGCCCCTGAAGAGGTTGACTGATGGAGGGATGGAGGATGAGGTCTTTCCCCTCCAGCTCGGAGCACGAGTCTGCCACCCTGTCTAGCTGACGGTTCTGAGGTGAAACGGCGGGTAAACAGCTCGCAGACAGTCAGGCTTGTGGAAATATTAGCTTTATTCGGTGGACAAGACTGAAGTCCAAAGCTTCAGCATCAGTTCCAGCCAAAAGCCCCTCGCCTTCCATAGACCCTTGTTTTTATCCCCCAGAATCAGGTACCACCCAATGGTGGGATCAGATACCACCCAATGGTGGAAGAAGAATCAGGTACCACCCTAGGGTGGAGGCAGAATCAGGTACCACCCTAGGGTAGGGCACAATCACCGATCAGGGTAGGGTCAGTAACATAATAATCCCCTAAAATATTTACATACACAACAGCTCTTCATATCTTTCTGCAGAAAGAACTCTTTATAGCTCCAAAATATGATCTTGCTAGTGTCTGTAAATGACAAAACCTCAGTGATGCACAATAATATAATATTTGAGAATGCTCCCAAACAGTGTTCAGGAGGTTCTAGGGATTGCTTTTAAAGATTTCTATCTAACAATGTGGACCTGAGAGTTCAGTGTTCAGGCCCAGCAATGATGGTGCCACCATAGTCAGGGGCCCTAGTGTCAGGGATAGAACTCAGGGTTCAAACACTCCAGCCACCAATTTAATTTAATTTAATTTAATTTTTTGGTTTTTGGGTCACACCCGGCAGTGCTCAGGGGCTATTCCTGGCTCTATGCTCAGAAATTGGCCCCAGCAGGCTTGGGGACCATATGGGTGGATTTGAACCACAGTCCTTCTGCATGCAAGTCAAATGCCCTACCGCTGTGCTATCTCTCTGGCCCAATATAGTACTATTTTAATTCAAACTTATTGCAACTTTCATTAATTGTATTTTCACTCGAACTCTATTCCTATCATTGAAGATCACCAGACTAAACCAGGAGAACCTTTACTTTCCATTTTCTTCATTTACATGGTGCTTAATAAGGAACAAAGCAGTTCAACTTTTGCTAAATTAGACTAGATTCTGATTCTGATTCCTAACTATACCATCCTCTGACTAAGTTACTATCTGCCATACCTATCTTTGCTCAGAATGGCCCCAAGCTTATACCATACCACTTCTCTTCTGTAATCTTCCCAAACTATTAAGTCAATGATGATATTTTTGTCAGGAGACATTACAGAATATTATCTGGTACATCACAAAAAATATTCTTTGCTATTTGTTAACATAGAATAAGTTAAATTTTTATAGCTAAGTATTACACTGGAAAGCAAGAACCATGTCAAAACATGTTTATTTGCTTTGGGACTCACCTGACAGTGATTCGGGCTTACTTCCGGCACTGTGCTCAGGAGTTCAGGCTTGAAGGGCTTGGGGGATAGTAGTGGGTGCTAGGAAGCAGACCCAGGTTTGATGCATGCAAGGTAAGCAGGCTATCTGCAGATTTCAGTGGGATAGCAGACTATCCTACCTACCAGACTATCTCTCCAGCCCCAAACTTTGTAATCTATACCCAATCAATTGACTGTTTTTCAGATAACTGGTCATTATTATGCCAATAAAATGTATTAATACACAACAAGCACATCCTGACAGAGCTAATAGACTTAGATAATCAGCTTTGCCAAGTTTTCTTACAGGGATCATTTGACACATGACCTACTCTCTGACCACAACACAGACATGGGGTTGTTCAGGGAAGAATGTGCAACGCTCCACAGAACTTGGGGGAAGGCAGCATCTCCTTCAGACCTGAGCTGATGATTTGACAAGAAGCAGAGAGCTTAGATAAAGTGCTGGAAGTAGTCCAATAAAGGCCAGAACAGAACGCAGTACCTGTGAAACCCGGGCTTGCCACTTCCCTATCAAGACGCCTGTACTGTTCCTACAGGAATGTGTCTAAGTACCCTATCTGCCCTTTTGGTTTTTACTTTCAAACATGCCAACTTTAGAAGAAACGCACGCACGTGCACACATACACACACGCACTACTCTTAAAACTGTCACTCAAAGAAATTTGAACTTCAGAGAAGAAATTGAGGAAGAGCAATTTCTCTATTCCTCCTCCTCAACCCAGTCCTTAACTCTCCTTTGAAGTTTCTCATCTGCAGTTATTATCAACTAATACGGACTAATAATTCACAAATCTAAATCTCCCGACAGGACTTTTCTGAGTCCCCATTCTGTGTATTCCACTCCACTCTTGACATTTCTGCCTGTAGCCCCTGGTTACTTCAGAAACAAAACAAAGGAGACATAAATTTACAACTTATCCTCCTGCCAGTCAACTAGCACCACCTCGTGGCCATGTTGCCTATCCTGGCCAGTGGCACTACCTAACCGGAAACCTTTGCCACTGTTTCTTTCACTGCTTAGACACAAAGTTTACCAATTCTCCCTCCCAACCTGTAATTCTTGCTCGCCCATCAAAATCATTGCCTTTGCCAAAAACCTACAGTCTTTAATGATCACGCACCAACTCTAATTAAAAATTTTTTGTACATACATGTACCCAAAACATATGCACATATATTTACAAATTAAAACACATATGTAAAATGCATAGATATTAATAAATAAAATGCATAAATAATGGAAATAATAAACCTTTAAAATTGAAGTATGGTATTTAAATATATATAATATAGAGTCTAATATTTTCTTCTTAAACTCTTAGTAAAGTTTTTTTTTTGCTTTGTTTTGTTTTATTTTGATCACATTCAGTGGCGCTCAGGGCTCTGCCTTCTGGCTCTACTCCTGGCTCTGCCTTCAGAAATCGCTCCTGGTAGGCTTGGGAAACTATATGGGATGTCAGGACTTGAACCACCATCTGTCCTAGGTCGGCAGCATGCAAGGCAAATGCCCTACTGCTGTGCTATCTCTCAGGCCCCTCTAGTAAAGTTTTATACTTCCCTGGCTCTGCCTTCTGGCTCTACTCCTGGCTCTGCCTTCAGAAATCGCTCCTGGTAGGCTTGGGAGACCATATGGGATGTCGGGACTTGAACCACCATCTGTCCTAGGTTGGCAGCATGCAAGGCAAACGCCCTACTGCTGTGCTATCTCTCAGGCCCCTATAGTAAAGTTTTATACTTCCCTGGGTCCCAGAAACTACACTTGGAGCCTGTGAGATTGATCTTATGAGAAATATAAGCAAGTGTATAAGTGCACATGTATATGGATACTGTACTTTTTACTGACACATTTCATAAAGTGATCTACATGCTAAACAAGTTAACCTTACTTTCCAAAGCCATAAGTCAAAATTAAAGTTTATAGTTTATAGATAGACAAAATTTAAAGATAGACTTCTTTTATAAAACTTCACACTGTGTTACTTTATAAAAAAGGTTCGGCTATGTAAATGTTTCATAACTAGCTACCTTTTAAAAGATGAACTACTTAGGGGCCAGCACAATAGTTACAGGAGATAGGACACTCAGTTTGCATGAGGCCAACCAGGGTTCAATTCCCAGCGTCCCATCTGATCCTCTAAGCACTGCCAGGAGTGATCCCTGAGTATAGAGCCAGGAGTAATTACTAAGCACAGGCAGGTGTGACCCAAAAAACCAAAACAAAAGACCAATTATTTATACAGTGTGGCTCCTTTTGGACACAACTCCTCAGTTATCTACACTGTCATTCACCTACTGAAAGCTGCTAAGGTTCTAGGATTTATGGAATTGTAGGCTTAATTTATATACACAATATAATGCTGTTTCAGCCATCTGCAACTACATTTCAGGACCCCGAAGACACCTCTCTTCCTCTGAACCCCCTCTCATCCTTCTCTAGGACTCCTACCTCTGCAACATTTAAAAAAAAAAATCCCAACATTTTTTTTAAAAAGTTCAAATAGACAAAATAAAGTACAAGTAGTACATTACTTGCATAATATAGGTGTCCAGGAGTCTACCCCCAACCCAAAAGATCTCAACTCAATAAGCAGAGTAGGAAACTTTTCTAAAATTTAGCAGTCTGTACAAATGAGTAACTCTCAAATGAGTAACTTGGTACACACAGAGAAATTTAAATTCTTGTTTTGGGGACACAAGTAGGCATGCACAAGGCTTGATCCTCACTCTGTGCTCAGGGATCTTGCTGGAGGGCTTGAGGATCCTATGGGAAGCTAGTCAACCTTGAACAAGGGTTATTTGCGTGCAAGGCAAATGCCTTATCAGTATGTAAGGCATACTTTACAATGTATGACCTCTACAATATATCTCAGGCCCAGAAAAATTTAAATTCTTAAAAACCCAAAAATTCCAATATTTTTATCATATAGTTTCCTCTCATTCTAGCAGTCTAATTAAGAGCAAACCAACACATTTACAGAATTATTTTTTAAAAAAAAATGTCTTCTTTAGACAATTATACCATATCCCTGCCATGAACCACAAAGAAGCCTAACAATTACAAAATTAAATGACAAGCAGTCTGAAAATTAATTATTCAGTAGTAGAGCATGGAAGAATCTGAGCTTAACCCACACACAAAAACAATCCACACATACACACACACACACACACACACACACACACACACACACACAATCAACATTTCAAAATCTTAACCTTGTAGATATGTGACAATTTGGAGTCTACTTGTTTTCTATTTTTGGTCTTACTAACCACATCCCCTGTCCTTTTAACATTCTAATTACTTCTTCCATCTCACACCGATTTTAGGCTAAGAATTTTAGGCATTTCTCTTCCAAAGGCCTGTCATCAAAATACCAATTTGTTTCATATTTTTTTAGTAATTACTTCATCTTAGCCTGTCACTCATTTAATTCTGACCAATGACATAAAGTTATTTTAAAGTCTGAGTATTATAGTTGGCCTCTTCAGTAAGCCCTGTTGTCTGTTCTGAGGTCATTTCCAGGATGTATGTCCACAGAACTATGAACTTAAAAGCAGTCTATTCACAATCTGCTCTAAAGACCATCCATATGCAGTTTAAGAAAAATACTTCATCAAAACTTATGCAGCACTTATTTTTGTAACATCAAAACAGCAATAAAAACATGATATCCAGTAACCAATATCCTTAAGAGGAAGGCAAACTTTAATGTCAATTATATTCTAACATTTAAAAAAAAAATCTTTTTAGGAGCCAGAGAGAGTACAGTGGATAAGTTTCTTGCTTTGCTGGGAGCCAGCTAGGGTTTGATCCCAAGCAAACCGTAAGGTCCTGAGCACAAAGCCAGGAGTAATCCGCGAGCACCACAGGGTGTGACCCAAATATAAAAAAATCAGATAGGTTAATATAAGGAGTGATGTAAAGAGTTCCTCATTTCATACATTTCTTTTTCACACCTATGCCACACTAAACTTCCATAACTTGGGCTCTCGAGCCAGACACTTCCTCCTAAGAAGCACAAGCAAATTGTGCTCCCTGTACTCAGCCTCAGTTTCTTCTTTTGTAAAATGGGGAGAAATACAACTTTCCACTGGACCAGTTCCTAAATGAAAGGAGAAAATACCCCACCCTTCAAAAAAAAGGGGTGTATGTGGGTGTGTGTGCTAAAGCAAATGTCTTTTATTTTGGAAAAAGTGTGTGTGTGTGTGTGTGTGTGTGTGTGTGTGTGTGTGTGTTAAAGCAAATGCCTATTATATTACTTTGGAAAAAGTGTATGTGTGTGTTAAAGCAAATATCTCAAATTACTTTGGAAAAGGGGTATGTGTATGTGTAAGCAAATGTATGTGTGTGTTAAAGCAAGTGTGTGTGTGTGTGTGTGTGTGTGTGTGTATTAAAGCAAATGTCTCATGTTACTTTGGTTATTTGTGCCCAATTGGGAGAAGAAGAAAAAAATCTAATTTTCCAGTGATCCTACTGAAGAACTAGATAGAGCCTCTTTTTGACCCCAAAGCGCAAAGCTGATGAAATAAAAGCTCTGAAGCAACTAGGGAAGGATGTCCCAGAAGAAAGGACAGACGGAGGGGCAAGAGCCTGGCTTTTGGGCGGGGTCCAGGGGGGGGGGGCCTGGGTCAGGTCCTGAGTCCTCCTCCTGCGGGAGGGCGCGGCTCCTTCCAGCCCATTGCTCCGTTGGCGGCGCTGCAGCCTTGGAGCAGCTCCCCGACACTCCAGGCGGCTTTTAGAAACATCCAGTGGGGGGAAAGAAGAAAAAAGAAAAAAAGAAAAAAAAAGAAACCAAGCAACAGTGCCAACACTGTGCCTTCTGCCTTCTTTTCCTTTCCTAGCGGCTCTCTGACGCCAAGTTCGGGGTGGCACACCCACCCCACCCCCAAGGCCGCCCTCCATCCATCCCCGCCCCAGGCAGGCCTTGCTCGGGGCTTAGAGGGGGCTGAGTGAGAACCAACTTCTGCAAAGTTGGGAAGGGGAGAACCCATTCTCCATTCTCGAGAGGAAGGGGTTCCCCACGAACGGGAGTAAAAAAAAAGAGGGGTTGTAGAGTGGGAAATAAAAAAAAAAAAGAAAAAGAAAAGGGGGAGAGCCGGAGAGATAGCCTGGAGTAGAGGTAAGGCGTTTGTCTGGCATGCAGAAGGCCGGTGGTTCGAATCCCGGCATCCCATAGGATCCCATAGGATCCCCTTCCCCCTTTGAGCCTGCCAGGAGCGATTTCTGAGTGTAAAAAAGCCAGGAGGATGAGCGCCGCCGGGGGTGACCCAAAAACTAAAAAACAGAAAAGAAAGACTCCAGGGCGGAGGAAGGGGAAGATGGAAGATGGCAGATGAAAGATTCCAGATTCCAGACTCCGAGAGCTGCCGGGCCCGCTCAGTGTTCAACGAAGCGGCCTCCACGCAGCCGCGTCCTCCCGGGGCCCGCAGCACGGCGCCTCGGGGTTCACTCCCTAAGGGTTGCCCCCCAGAACTCGGGCCATGCCATGCCATGCAAGTGTCAGGGGGCCCTGGGGATCCCGCCTCGCCACTCGGGCCGCGCGTGGCCCCCGGACGGGCGGGCAGAGCGCTGGGGCACGCGGCGGGCACGGCGGGGAGCGGCCGGGCCCGGCCTTCCTTCCCTTCCCTTCCCTTCCCTTCCCTTCCGGCCGGCGTTGGAATCCGAAGCCGCGGGGCGGCCCGCCCAGCTCCTGGGGCTCCCCCAAAGCGCCCGATCGCGGTCCGGCAGAAGCTCCCGGGAGGCCGTACCCGTTCCCGTTCCATCCCGCCCCGGCGTTACCTTCTCCGGCAGGGCGTCGGGGCCCCGGCGCGGTCCGCTGCGCTCCTCCCTCCCTCCCGCTCGGCCTGGACTCAGCCCGGCTTCCTCGGGCTCCCGCGTCTCGGGCGCCGCAGGCGGCGGCGGGGCAGCGGCGGCTCCGGCTCCGGCTCCTCCTTCTCGGGGGCGGGACGAGGACACTCGGCCTCGGCCCCGGCCCCGGAGCGGCCTCTCTCTCTCCTCTCCCCGGCAGGAAGCGAGCCCGGCGGCACCGCCTCCGCCTCCTCCGTCTCCTCCTCCCCAGGCCGGCCCGCCGCCGCCGCCGCCTTCTCCGCCCTTTCCCGCCGGAAACGCATTCCAGCCGCGGCCTCGGCCTGGCCCGGTCTAGAAGGAGCAGAGAGGCAGGAAGAGCGCAGCGCGGCCCGGACAAAGGAGGGCGCGGCCCTGCCTCAGTTTCTCTCTTTCTCTGGCGAGGGGAGGTGCACCCCAGGTGCTTCTTGGCACGAAGGGGACAGCCTCGAGTGGGTTTTTTTCTCCCCCCCCCCAAACCAAAGGGGTGTGTGTGTGTGTTTGCACTCGAACCCCCCCCCCCACAATGCTCTCCTGGCCCACTGTGGGTTTGGAACTTTTCACCAGGCCCAGCAGGTTGTGGTAGGAGTTGGACTCCATCCACGCGGGGTTTTAGTAGGACTCCAAATCTTGCTTTTTGATTTTCTTCTTGAATTTAGAATGATGATGATGACGGTGGTATTTGGCCTCGCACAGCTCCCGACCCGGGTTCGAATCTGGCGTCCTCTAGCTAGGGTCCTCTGAGGAGTGAACGTTGAAGGCAGAGTCTGGAGTAACTAACCCCTGAGACTCACCCAGGCGGTGATCCTCCAGGATAAAATTAAAGTTTTCCTTTTGGGAAAGAGAATTTGTCAAAGCCAATCATTTTCTTTTTTTCTAAAGTGAGGGTGTGCTTGAGACTTGGGGCTATGAGAAAGGTGAAGCGTTGGCCAAGAGGTGGGTGTCTAGAAAGGGGGATGAGGACAGTTTTAGGGGAAAAAATGGCAAGTTGGGGAGCAGCTTTTGCCCATTATGTTGGAAAGCCATTTGTGGGCTAGCGGGAGGAAAAGGAAAAGTTGACGACTTCCAGCGCAGTGCCCGCCCATCTCCTCCCCTCACTTTCCCTAGGAAGGGGAGTTGCTGAAGATCATTTAAATAACAAGGAAGGGTCCCTCAGGGAGTGCTGATGCAAAAGGAGCTTGCACCCCAAGTGGTCCCCTCTGACTGCCAAAAGTGGGGCTCCTGTGCAGACCTCACCTATAAGGCCTGAGCACTGCCAGGTGAGGACCCAGACCAGAGGGGTGGGGGAGAAATAGGGAAACATTTCATCTATGCACAGCCAGGCAAAACCCCCGTCCCTGACCATATAAGACTGAAACTCAAAAATGGAGAATTAGCTACCACCACTTACCCTGTCCCAGACCTCGCCCTGTGACCCCAGGCACCCTGTGAACCCTGGTGGGAACAAGGCACTTCTGAGATTTATGAATCCCTCAGCCTGTGTTTTTTCACTTGGGGGAAAATTAAAAGCTTCCATGCCTATCGGGCTATTAATCTTAATATATATCGTGAAAAGAAAGTCTGAAAATTTTGCACCTATGAAGTCCATTAAATAAGCCTGATTACCCCCACCCCACCCCAGTGAATGAATGACTAGGCTTGGAGAAGCTAAAAATGTTTCTATTTAGTGAAGCTGTCACTAGACCTGAACATTGTTTTAATTTTTTATTGGGGGTGATACTAAGCAATGCTCAGGAGTTACTCCTGGTTCTGCATTTAGGAATTACTCCTGGTGAGACTGAAGACCATATTGGGCAAACACCCCACCCACCACCCCATCAGCCAACCTTGGGCAAGGCAAAGGCCCTACCTGTTGTGCTATTGCTACAGTCTCTCAACATTGTTTAATTGAAAGGTATTGATTAAAGAGTATTCTGATAGATATTTTCTGACACCACTGTTCAAAATTAATCAGAATTGTCCAGATTTTAGCATAAGATCTAGCATAACTCAGTTGATTCTCACTTTCTCAGAATTCTCTTTCCTTTATATGTGTGCGTGGATGTGTGTGTCCAACTGTGGCCCTCTTCTGGTGCTTTTTTCTTCCTATAGCCCCCGCCACTACTAGTTGTACCCATAGCCTTCTGCTATGTTCCTCTTTTACAGTAGTTTTGCCTGTGATTCCCTTCGTATATATCCTGGATGCCCACAGCAGGCCAGGGAATGCTTTTGTACATATTTTGAGGAACAGTCATTGCTGCAACAACATTATGAAGTTGACATTAACATTCTTAAGGTAACTTAGTTTAAAGCAGTCTAATCATCTTGTCAAACATTCTTAGAGCCCTTATAATAAGAGGTCAGATACTTGATAATTGAATTATTATATTAAGCGCTTTTGCTCCCCCATGATTGGACCAGAGTATATAGCTAAAGTAAAATGTGAGAGCACACTTCAAAATTATGTACAAAAGTCATGAGTTTTCAGAAAAAGGGAAAGTGGAGTTTCTGTAAGGAAAACAATATGACTATACTTGTGGTTTCATATAAGTATAAAGAACTGGACAATGAACTGAGTATATAACTGGAATTTTTTTGTAAGTAGGAATACTGCAAATCATACTGCTAGATCATATGATAGATAGAGTTGTAAGTATCATTAAGATAAGTTGTACCTTATCTACACCATGTCTCCAAAATTGTTGTCTTGGGGCCCGAGAGAGAGCATGGAGGTAAGGCATTTGCCTTGCATGCAGAAGGACGGTAGTTTGAATCCCGGCATCCCATATGGTTTCCTGAGCCTACCAGGAGTGATTTCTGAGCGTAGAGCCAATAGTAACCCCTGAATGTTGCCGGGTGTGATCCAAAAACAAACAAACAAAAAATTCTTGTCTTCTGTGTCACTAAAAGGACTAAAAGTAGGCTTTGCCTTTAGTTTTTGTCACCAAACTATTACATGCTCTTTAAAATATCTTTTAATTCACCTATTGTTTTCCAGGGTCAAGTTTCAAAGCTGCTCACCATCAAAAAATTGATTGGAAACACAAATTCAGTTTAGAATTTAATCCTAAACTCTATTTATAATTAAATGATAGACTGGCATAAATGAAAGTAACTACTAATATTTAATACTGATACCAGAAAGGTCAACAGCTTCACTTGGTACCAAATTATCTCTCACATACAGAGGGATCACTATTTGATTATTGGTCCTTCAATCTAGTAGGTTATAGTTTTATACAAGGTTATGTAGTATAGGACTGGGGGTAAGACTGAGTCTTTGTGGGTTTCATGAATGAATATTTATCTTTCTCTTCATGGCTTGAATACCTTGGTTTGAACACTTTCCTATTCAACAACAATTGTCCAGCCACAGTCACCCGGTAATAAAGAAGGCTTTTCAATCTTTGAGATGAAACAACCTCAAACACTTGAACTTTCATGGCAAAAAGTTTGGTATATATAAAAATCATTTTGCAAGTGCAGTAATTATCAGAGGGCTAGGCCCCATAAAAAGAACGAATGACCAGAGAGATCGTACAGGAGTTAAGGCTCTTGCCTTGTATATTGCTAGCCCTGGTTCAATCCCTGGCATCATAAATGGTCCCCCTGAGCTCTTCTAGGGGTTTACTCCTGACGTGAGGAGCAAGGAACTCTTAAAGCACCTGCCTCACGTATGACTTCAAACCAAGAAACCCTATGTGAATAGGATAAAAGATAAATAAATGCATGGTAGCTATATAAGAAACTGAACCAAATTTTCCCTGGTGTTGGCTGGCCATTGACTAGCATATTCTGACAATCCATATCAGGTTTTTGTTTTATGTTTTTGTTTGTTTTTTTTAGCAGAGTGACTTTTTGTGTAGTGTGCCCAAGATAGCTTGTTTATTGTTCAAGTATGGTCATGTGTACTTTTCAAAAAGTACATTTTCAAAAGTGCTTCTTGATATTATCATAAATTTATAATGGTCTACTAAGAGAAAGATTGTTTAGACAAAGAGGAATGAAATAAAGCATTTTTAGCTATTAAAGGGGATGTACAGGATCCACTGTAAAAATCAGATTCCATATTTATAGTGAAAGTCAATTCCAAAATTAATGATAAGAGGAAAAGTGTGGGATGAATTTGCTGAATTACCGTATGATGATGAAACCCTACTATGAGCAATAAAGGAAAATCCTTAAAAGGAGCCCATTCACTCAATATGACCTGGGTTTTTAATACCATTTTATTTTATAATTATATATAAGAAATATATATTTATTATATATAATTTTATTATTTCTTTTTTTTTTTTTTGGTGTTTGGGCCACACCCGGCGGTGCTCAGGGGTTACTCTTGGCTGTCTGCTCAGAAATAGCTCCTGGCAGGCACGGGGGACCATATGGGACACCGGGATTCGAACCAACCACCTTTGGTCCTGGATTGGCTGCTTGCAAGGCAAACACCGCTGTGCTATCTCTCTGGGCCCTAATTTTATTATTTCTTATTATAAGATATATATTTCATATATACATGTATATATGGTTCTGTGAACAAGGATCACTCATGGTGATGCTCAGGGGATTATACATGGAGTAAAAGATCGAACCCAGGTCTGCTGCATGCAAGTGTCATCCTGCTATACCATTTCTCTGGCCCTTTAATACCATTTTAAATGCATGTGAGGATTTCAAGAGAGAAGACTGATTGACAACAGACCAGTTTAGGTGAGATTTAAGCTACTCTTTTTAGAAATGTTCCTAAAAAAATAACTTAATATGGGGCTGGAGCGGTGGCGCAAGAGATAAAGCATTTGTCTTGCCCACGCTAAACTAGGACAGACCAGTGTCCCATATGGTCCCCCAAGCCAGAAATGATTTCTGAACGTGTAGCCAGGAGTGACCCCTAAGCATCACTGGGAGTAGCCAAAAAACCAAAAATAAATAAATAAATAACCTAATATATGTTCTCTAAGGACCTGCTCCCACCAGATCCATAGATAATGTTAACTCCTTTAAACATTAGTTTTTTTTTTTTTAAAAGAGAGAGAGAGGCAAAAGGACTGGAGGACTAGGACAGTGTGTAGGACACTTGCCTTACATGCAGATGACCTGGGTTTGATCCCTAGCCCCCTGAGCACCATCAGGTGTAGCTCAAAAAATAAAAATAAGTAAGAGAAAATTATAGAGAGAGATAAAAAAAAAGTGAGAGAGAGTAGTGGAAGGGATAGAAGATAATAGAGGTTTCTGTTTGGTGCTCTATCATAAAGATGCTCTTTTTTATTGTGACGTGTCTCTTACCCTTTCCTGTGAAATTCCCCCTATGGGCTTGTATGCTTGATTGAAAAATACATAAATAAAACAGCTCTGGAAGTTATTATCATTTCAAAAAAATGAGTGAGTCAGTTCTTCCAGTTTCTGTTTTTTTTTTCTGTTTCCATATAAGTAAAGTGCAATTAGTCATGTAATGCAGAGAAATTAGTCATTTATTTATCCTGCAACTTTTTCTAATTTGAACTAGGTCTTAGATTTAGTGAGCATTCCTTATACCTTATAATAACCGCCAGGGGAACCATGAAAACTTAAGATTGCCACAAAGCAACCACTAATTGTGTGTGTACATAATATATGTCCATACGTTTAACTGTCTGTCCTCCGTGCTTTATTTCTTTGCTTATTTAAATGAAAAGTGGAAACTGTCAGAACAATCTGGTTTGATTTTCAATGTGTTCCTCGGACTTTAGGCTGGCTAGCAATTAAATCTTCCTTTTGTAGATAGTTAGTAGTTGCTGTTTAAGGCTTAGAAGAATATGGTCTCTTAGAAGAAGGGCCGCCTCCCTGGGGCTATTTCCTGTTCTCCATATATAGTTTCCTTCTTTTGCTCAGTTCAGTCCAAGGAATATTGCCGCCACTGGGTGTGCGCGTTCCCCTGCCAGCACTCAGATGCTGAACATTTTTTAAGAGCTCAGAGGGAACAGTGTTTTTAGGCAGCTCTTCTCAGATACTGAGTTTCTCCAGCTGGAGAAGGGAATGTGCCTTCCCAAATAAGAATGAAGAATATGCCAAATATAAGTAGTTGAATAGCACTGGAGTTATTTTTAGAAACCAGGGTCACTCCATACAGGAAATGATGGTGCTACCAAAGTCTGTAGCAAACATTTAAAAGACATTTTGCCTTCATCCTTTAATACTTGTATCTAAAGAAAAGTTGGCAATTTGAATGAGGAACAGCTTATTTTTTTAACAGCTTATTTTAGGCCCAATTTTTTAGGGAGTTGGAAGGTTAGGTTAGCTACAAGATACATTTGTTTGGTAAGAAAAGTACTCTTCTGGGGCCGGAGAGATAGCATGGAGGTAAGGTGTTTGCCTTACATGCAGAAGGTCATTGGTTCGAATCCCAGCATCCTATGTGGTCCCCCATGCCTCCCAGGAGCAATTTCTGGCATGGAGCCAGGAATAACCCCTGAGCACTGCCGGATGTAACCCAAACCCCCCCCCCACACACACACAAAAGAAAAGTACTCTTTTTCCAAATTAATGTCTATAACCAAAGATCAAAGTTCTTGGTATGTGCGATATATGTGTGGGAAAGTAGGAGTGCTTAAATCCCCCAAAAGTTATAGATAGAATTTTCCTTTCATATAACTGTGCAAGATATATATTATGTGTGTATGATTATGCATATATCATATGATATGGTACATATTATATATACGTGTATTTTTGCAAAGAATTCTCATTTAGGGGCCGGAGAGATAGCATGGAGGCAAGGCGTTTGCCTTTCATGCAGGAGGTCATCGGTTCAAATCCCGGCGTCCCATATGGTCCCCCGTGCCTGCCAGGAGCAATTTCTGAGCCTGGAGCCAGGAATAACCCCTGAGCACTGCCGGGTGTGGACCCAAAAACCACAAAAAAAAAAAAAAAAGAATTCTCATTTAAAAGATGTCTTAACCTCAAAATATTATGTCATTATTTTAAGCACAGATATAAGCAATCAATCATTTTGTTTTGTTTTGGGACCACACCTGGTAGTGCTCAGAGCTTATTCCTGGGTCTATGTTCAGGGATTCCTCCTGGTGTGTTCCACAAATGATCATATAGGTTGTTTTTTTTTTTTTTGGTTTTTGGTTTTTTGGGCCACACCCAGCAGTGCTCAGGGATTACTCCTGGCTGTCTGCTCAGAAATAGCTCCTGGCAGGCACGGGGGACCATATGGGACACCGATTCGAACCAACCACCTTTGGTCCTGGATCGGCTGCTTGCAAGGCAAATACCGCTGTGCTATCTCTCCGGGCCCTGTTCTTATAATGGGTCATTTTTATGTAAAAGAACCTGAACACATTTGTTGTTGTTTCTTTAGAATTTTGAGCTTTAATTAGTTACTCCTATTAGCTAAAACAGTTAAACATCCAAATATTTTGTTATACCAAGATTTTCAGAGCAGTTTTGTTTAA
Source organism: Suncus etruscus (assembly GCF_024139225.1). NCBI lineage: Eukaryota > Metazoa > Chordata > Mammalia > Eulipotyphla > Soricidae > Suncus > Suncus etruscus. The sequence goes on from NC_064854.1 coordinate 36,092,784, forward strand.
TCAGTAGGAGACAGAACAGACTAAAAGGATAATCTTATGATCATACTGTAAACTCAACAGTGTTTTGTGTCCATTTGCTTTTTGAGCTAAAATAAATGTCACGGAAAACCTAAAACGTGCTTATTAAATTTTCTCCTTTACATACTAGGACATAAATCCCCATCAAATTGTATTTAAAAATCATCCTTATATTAAAAAGCCCTCTTGTCAATTTTCAATTGGATTAAGATAAGAACAAAACTACAGAAATATTAATTATATTTACTAAGATATTTTCCATATGGCACTGAGAAGAACAAGCCCTGTGGTACTTCTACTTTAAGATTTCTGCATTGTTTTTAACTGATGTCATAGGCTTTTTGGTCTATGATCATAAGAATGCCCTATTTAGAATGGCAGCCGCCACAAACCTAAAATATCAACTTAAACTGTTTTGCTCTTACAGCCAGAACTTCAGCTATAGAAATAAAATCAAAATGAGATTATAAATCACTAGGGTGAAACATTTGGAAAAAGCGCATATGCTAAGAGACTGTTCATGAAAATACACACACACAAAAAAAAACTTTAAAAATAACCTAATTTTAAAATGTGTCAAGGGATTGAAATGATAGTACAGTAGTTAAGGTGCTTACCTTGCCACACAAACACCCACATTTGACCTCCAGGATCTTATCTTGTATCCCAAGCCCTGCCAGGAGTGATCCTTGAACTCAGACTCAGGAGTAAGCCCCAAAATGATTGTGACTCGTTGTGGCCCCCACCAAAAAAAAAAGATTTAAAAATAATATGTCAGGGACTTTATGAGACACCTTAAAAATAATGTTCAGAGCCAGAGAGAGGCTCCAAGGGCTGAATACATGCTTTGCATGTAAGAGGAGTCCGAGGTTGGATCCCCAGTACCACATTGTTACCTGATTACAGCCAGGAGCAGTCTTTGTACCCAGAGCTCTTCTTAACCCCTGTGTACTGCCAGATATGGCCTACCACCACTACCAAGAGCCATAAATATTGTAGAGTGATCAGTGGTCCTGATTTCTGATTCAATCCCTGACACAGCATGCATACTGAGTATCTTCAGGTGTGACTTTGGTAGCCATGATAGTCCCGAGCAATACAGGATTCATACAACATAAAGTCCAAGCAACAATTGTGTTAGACAGTTCATTGATCAATTGTATTAGACAGTTCAGTTCAGTGTGGACTCAGGTCCATCCCTGACCCATCACACTGAACTGTATAACCCAATTGATTATTGCTGGGAGTGGTCCTTGGTCTCCTGATTATAGCTTGCTAGCCTTTCCTGTCTGCCACCAATAAATAAATAAATAAATAGATAAATAAATAAATGAAGGAAGTAAGGAAGCAGAGATGGAGCTGAGCAAGATAAGTATATGGAAAGATCTCTAAATCATATGGCATTAGAAAATGGCAAATTTCTTGCACAATAAAATACAAATACAGGCCTGCCACTCGTGATTTCCTGTGCCATAACAAAATGTATTCTCTAGACAAGCAACTGAAGGGAGCTCTGCAAGTACAAAAAACATGTGAGCACTTCAGCTAAGTGGGTGAGCACTACAACAAAGTCCACAACCCCCAACAATTACAACAACCAAGTATATGCAACCTGCAGTCATTACAATAGCAATGAAAGGAAGGGGGGAAAGAATATTTGAACATAGGAAAATGTTATATCTATTCCTATGTCTACTGAAATAACATTTATTATATCCACTTCTATGTCTAATGCAATATAATTTGCAATAGGTAAAATATGGAAGCAACCAAAATACCAGCCAATAGGTGGGTGATATATACATTTATAAAATGGAATTACATTAATCTATTTTTAATCAGAAAGAAAAGATAATTGTTGAATTAGTTCACCCATGCAGATAATATAAGCATATAAAATCAAAGAAAAAAATTAAAAGACAAACTAATAGTACTGATAGAATAGTTAAGTTAGCCTGAGGAGAGGGAAACTATGTGGGAGGAGGAAAAGATTTGATGCCTATAAAGAGTTTAAACAGTTAAAACGAACAACAACAACAAAAACTCAACAGAATACTTACAGAAAGAAACTATTGTAAGATTTAAAAAGCTGTGTAAGAAAAACTCACAATTAACATCATACTTAATGGTGAAAGATTGAAATCTCTCTATCAGATTACTAACAAAGATGTCTGTTTTGCTGTTGTATTCAGTATTGTGCTGGAATAGTTTGAACTGATCATTCTGGACAACAACTGAGAGCTATGCATGGTAAAGTGATACACATGGTATCCCTTCATTAGCAATTATGAAAACCACAGTGTCATAAAAGGAGAGAGAGAGAGAGAGAGAGACAGAGAGAGAGAGACAGAGAGAGAGACAGAGAGAGAGAGACAGAGAAGTAAAATGTCTGCTCCAGAGGCAGGCAGTTCAGGATGGGTGGGAGGGCAACTGGGTACATTGGTGGTGGGAAATGTGCACTAGAGCAGGGTGGTGTACATTTTATAAGTGAAACTGAATCATGAACAATTTTGTAACAATGGTGCGTAAATAAAATAATTATAAGAGTACAGTGCTAGAAGTTTTAGATAGAACTTCCAGTACTATACTGCAAGTACTGGATGGAAGCAAGAAAAATAAAGGATTCCAAACAAACTCAGCAAAGTTGCAAGATATAAACTCACTTGTTTAACACAGGGGCATCTCCTACCCTGAACATATGTCATGTGGAACTAACTTAGACCCCAGAGAATTAGGCACTGATCGGCCAGCCTTGACTCCTGGATCCCAGACATAGAAACGACAGAGTTCTCCACAACAGCTCCAGGAACCAAATCCCCTCCAGGGCATCCATAATGCTGCTCAGACACCAACATGCACCAGTATGACTACAAGGAAATGGGAACAACTTGATCTAAGAGCAAGTTGTCCTTCCTCACCAGCCAACGATAAGACAAAATCAGAAGACATGTCATGTTCGATCTGTGCAAAAGCCAAGATCACTATCTACAGATGACTGGTTGCTACAACCAGGCATAAACTGTAGGCATCCTGAGAACAACAACAACAACAACAATAACAACAACAACAAGCTCTAGCCTAGCTTTTGGTCTATGATCTGTTCAACAAACAAGATCAACAACAACAACAAGCTCTAGCCTAGCTTTTGGTCTATGATCTGTTCAACAAACAAGATCTCCAATTCCAGAGGTCTAACTGAGACAATCGCAACTAAACGGATCTTCCGGAAACATAATGAAAGACATAACATAACGATAGCCAGGCTCCATCCTAGGAACAGCATAATGACCAAGACCACAACTACAGAAGATGGATTAAAAAGACACTGAAGAAGCATAACTGCACAAAGAAAGACTTCATCATAGCTTCTTCCTTGAGCTGTACAGACACCAAGATCTCTAGATACAGAGGTCTGATCTTACCATACATGAAGAAGCAGAAGCCTTCCATACACCACAAAAGCACAGAGGGGAGAGTAAATGATCATGCAAGGAGTCTATAGTTAATCCCATGACAGTATACTTCAGGGGTGGAGAAACCCTGAATCTCCTAGGCCAAGGGAATTCCCTCTGTAATATCCCCAATAGTTACTGTGCCTATGCGGGGGGGAGCACAAAATAATCATATTATCCACATATATTTATTTATTGATTTATATTTTTTGACTTCTTTATTTTGGTGTAGATATTGAAGTTGATGTCTCCAATTTTACTTTATTTTTCTCTTTCTTTTTGCACTCCGGCATGTTTTGATTTCAGGACCAAGACTATTGTATGGTGCTTATCTTTATTGCTGTAGTGCTCACTGGATATTTAATTTGATATTTCTTTCTGTATTGTTGTGGTGTTTCAATTACCTTTTTCATGTCCTCTCTCAAACTGAGGTTGAAAGCCTCTAGAAGGACTCCGCCCATTTTTAGCTTATTTGATTTTTCTTTTCTTTTCTTTCTTTATTTTACCCCATTCTATTGCTTTTCTTTCCTTCAAACAAAACCACATAACTTGAATTATCTAGCTCTATCTCTCAAATAGAGGGGGAAACAAGGGAGGGTACCAGGACCAGAAAGATATATGATCACTAACAGTAAACTAGACAAAGAGGGGACCACCTATTCTAGTAGCCCGGGGGGTGATGGTGGAGGATATGGGTTGCAGAAAGGGAATGGGGATGGGTATTCCCCTGATTCAATGTTAATATGTACCTAAAATACTACTGTGAAAGATATGTAAGCCAATATAATCAAAAAAAACTAAAAAAATCACTTGTTTTTATAAAATAATATAACTATATTCAAATATCAATTAGATTTATAATAATATAAAATAAAATGCTTAAGAGTAAGTTTAATCAAGGAGGTGCAAAACTATAAAACATTGCTGAAAGAAACTAAAGAAGATATAAACATGTTATCCCATGTTGTAAATAGAAAGATTTAATATTTACGGTAGTCTTCTTATCCAAAGCAATCTATAGCATCCAAGTGAAATCTCAAAATTCCAGTGTTTTTTAATAGAAATATCCTAAAATGTATGTTGAAACTTAAGGAGCTCTTTAAAAAGAGCCACAATTGAATGTCTCTTACTTCCCAAATGCAAAAAGTTTTACGCAACTGTCAGGATCAAAATAATGATACTGCCATAAATCTTACATATGTGCATGTGTCATTATCATACCAATATGATATAAACATGCAGTACAATGGAAAAGAATAGAAGGAAGTATACAAAAACATAAATTCATACACATGTATTTAAAAAAAATTTTAACAAGACAATGGAGAAGTCATCAGAAAATAACATTGAGAATCTACATAGAAAAGCATAAAATTGGATCCTCAATTTGTATTTATAACAAATTAAACCAAAATGGATCAAAGACCTAAATGAGAGGCCGAGGGGCCAGAGTGGTGATGCAGCGATAGGTCATTTTTTTTTGCACACACTGACCTAGAATGGACCGCGGTTCGATTGCCTGGCATACCATATAGTCCCCAAGCCAGGAGTGATTTCTGAGCACCAGGAATAACCCTGAGTGTCACCGCGTGTGGCCCAAAAACCAAAAAAATAAAATAAAATAAAATAAAATAAAATAAAATAAATGAGAGGCCCAAAACTATAAAACAAGAGTACATCAGGGGAAACCTTTCTGACATTGAATTTAACAAGGAATGTTTTGGATATAAATCCCAATACAGGCAAAATTAAAAGTTGCAAAAATGCAAATTGTACTATATCAAGATGTAAAACTTCTGTGCAAATTATCTAATCAGAGTGAAAGTTAACCTATGGATTCTGAGAAAATATTTCAATGTCACAGAGTGATATAGAATGTTCAAACAGCTCAACAACAATAAAAAATCTAACTTAGAAAATGGTCAAGGGACTAGAATAGATATTTTAAAAAGAACATATACAAATTAGTAGCAAGCATTCTGATAGATGCTAAATATTATTTATCATTAGGGAAAAGCAAACAGAACAAAAAGATATACTACAGTCATTAAGATAATTATTTTAAAAAATAAAGAAGACTTGTGTACACAAGGATGCAGAGAAATTAAAAATGTTCTTATGATGCTTAGGAATATCAAATGACATAGCCTCTACCAAAAAAGGTAAAGAAGTTGTTTTTTTTTTTTTTTTTTTAAATGACTAGATGGGGCTAGAGTGGTGGTGCAAGCAGTAAGGCATCTGCCTTGCCCACGCTAGTCTAGGATGGGCCGTGGTTCTATCCCCTGGGCATCCCATGTGGTCCCCAAAGCCAGGAGCAACTTCTGAGTGCATAGGCAGGAGTAACCCCTGAGTGTCACTGTGTGGACCAAAAAAAAAATTAAAAAACGACTAGATTTACCTTATGACCTGATTATGCATAGGAATATCATTCTATCAGAAAGTAAAGAAGTTTTGTTTTTTAAAAATAAGGAAATGCACAGAATCCAGAATCTTTAAATACAGGAACCTGACACCAACAACAGCTAAAGTACAGAAAAAGCTTCACCAGGACCATAGAAAATGACTCGGATTGGACAGACTGGTATGCCTGGAGCCCAGAGTTGGTCTTATGCCAATTAACTTCTGGGTGAAGCCTACTTGTAATCAGGCCAAGGATTTTTTTTTTCCCGGTTTCCCACATTTTAGCTAGGCCTATGCAAAAAAAAAGGTGATTGCCACTTTCACACCTTTACTACTGTATTTTTTTTAATACATATCCTTTAAGAAAGGAAAAAACCGAGCTAAATGAACTTAAAAATAACTTTAGTAGAGGATGGGAAGGGGGGGAATTAGGGGTGGGAATATTGCACTGGTGAAGGGGGTGTGTGCTATTTGTGACTAAAACCCAACTATAATCATGTTTGTAATCATGGTGCTTAAATAAAAAAATTAAAAAAATTAAAAAAAGTAAGGACTAGATTAACTATATGATCTGGATTATAGAACAAATAGAATCAAAACTGGGCCAGGGAGATAACACAGGAGTTAAAATTTGTGGTACAAGATATAGCCTGCCAACAGTATACATGGTCATTCCTGAGCACAGAGTGAGAAAGAAGTTCAAGAACGAAAGAAAGACCGACAGAAAGACCAACAGAAAGAAAGAAAGAAAGAAAGAAGAAGAAAAAGAGAAAGAAAGAAGAAAGAAAGAGAAGAGGAGAAAGAGAGAGAGAGAGAAAGGAGAGAAAGAAAGAAAAAGAAAGAAGAGAAAGAGAGAAAGAAAGAAGAAGAAAGAAAGAAAGAAAGAAAGAAAAGAAAGAAAGAAAGAAGAAAAGAAAGAGAAGAAAGAAGAAAGAAGAAAAGAAAGAAAGAAGAAAGAGAAAGAAAGAAGAAAGAAAGAAAGAGAGAAAGGAGAGAAAGAAAGAAGAAAGAAAGAAAGAGAAAAAAGAAGAAAGAAAGAAAGAAAGAAAGAAAGAAAGAAAGAAAGAAAGAAAGAAAGAAAGAAGAAAGAAAGAGAAGAAAGAAGAGAAAAAGAGAAAGAAAGAAAGAAGGAGAGAAAGAAAGAGAGAAAAGAGAAAGAAAGAAAGAAAGAAAGAAAGAAAGAAGAAAGAAGAAGAAAAAGAAAGAAAGAAAGAAGAAGAAAGAGAAAGAAAGAAAGAAAGAAAGAGAAGAAAGAAAGAGAGAGAAAGAAAGAAAGAGAAGAAGAAAGAAAGAAAGAAGAAGAGAAAGAAAGAAGAAAGAAAGGAGAGAAAGAGAGAAAGAGAAGAAAGAAAGAAAAGAAAGAAAGAGAAAGAAAGAAAGAAAAGAAAGAAAGAAAAGAAAGAAAGAAAGAAAGAAAAAGAAAAGAAAGAAAAGAGAGAAAGAGAGAGAAAGAGAAAGAGAGAGAAAGAGGGACTGGAGAGTTAGTACAGCGGTAGGGCGTTTGCCTTGCAAGCTGCCTACCCAGGACCAAAGGCGGTTCGATCCCGGCATCCCATATGGTCCCACATGCCTGCAACGAAGGAAGGAAGGGAGGAAGGGAGGAAGTAAGGAATGGGGGAAAGAGGGAACGAGGGAAGGAGGGGAGGAAGGAAAGTGGGGAGGGGGGAGGTAGTAAGGAGGGGAGGAGGGGAGGAGGGAGGGAGGGAGGGAGGAAGGTTATCTGTTAAGAGGAAAATAGGAATGACTTTGCTGGGGTTCTTGTGGACAACTCTTCGTTTAAAATATCTCAAATGTGAACATCCTGGTGCCCGCCTCACTAGCCTGGTGAGGCAGTAGAAACTTCCTTGGACATTGTTCAATAACTTTGACATTCAAGGACTCTTTATTTTCTCAGACTTATAATTACATGACTGGGCTGGTTAGAGCCAAGAATGCTCTATACCACTGATTGCTTCAAAGCAGTGAGACCTATTTAATTTGGTTAAAGTTCAAAAGCAACCAAGGGAAGATTAAAGGAACAATGACTCAAAAAAAAAAAAAAAAGCACTGAGGGGGAAAAAAACAACCAATACCACCAGCACAAGTGGGATTATCGAACCAAGAAGAGTCAAGACTGGGTACTGATAATAGCTTTCAAATACCACTGGGCTATGTAAAGTAGAGGCATTCAACCATTTTCCCTTTGACATTCAGTGTGCCAGGGGGCCTCTAACCAAAACTGGCAAGGGAGGGGAGCAGGACTTTGAAGAGATCACTCATGCATATAATCAAGATACAAAAAATGAGGATCATGTGAGAAAAGGAAAAGAGGAATGCACCCAATTGGTGGTCTGATGGTTGTGCTTATAATTGAGTGCCAACCTGTGTTGTGTGGGAGATGGAACATCAGACATCTCTGAACCCAGCCACTAGTGTTTGCTGGTGGACACATGCAATGTTCACTGGTTGTGAAAGTTTTCAAGTGTAACCAGAACTCCTTTTTGCTGAGATGATGAGGCCTTCTGTGGGATAGTGAGGAGGACAGAGTGAAGCCACTTTGCTAATTGCCAACAACACTAGTAAAAGTGTTGAGTAGAAGGCCCCACACAGTATTCACCCGTCTCTAGGGAATAAAAAGTTGACTGTTAGTGTCTATGATGAAAAGGAAGAAGTCTAAAGAGGGACAGCTCTGAGCCATGAAAAGAAAGTTTAATGTGAGCTTCTTGGTGGTGGGGAAAGGTTGTAAGAGAGGTTGGTTCTGTGAGGAAGTAGGGAAGGTGAGACCTCAGGCCCTTACCTGACTGTAAGAGAGGGAAAGCT